>NC_044364.1:28631509-28931509 GCF_007364275.1 Archocentrus centrarchus
AAGACTTCACATTTCATCCATTCTTAATACAAAACTGATTATTGCAGCTTAAAGAAGACAAATGTAACTTCTGGATCTGGATTTATATTACATAAACCTCTAATATCAGAAATTATCCAGGAGACTCATGTTTTGTTGTTAATTATATCATTATGAGGAAAACAGGAAAACCTGGAAGGGCTTTTTTATGTTTTAAAAAATAAAATGAACTGAACTGGAAGTTATTTGACCCCATTACTGCAGGGAAAGCAGTTTGTTAAACTACCTCTAAGCTAGGCTGATATCTCTCACACACACACACACACACACACACACACACACACACACACACACACACACACACACACACACACACACAGCATCTCTTAAACAGTGTGTGTTGATCTAACCCAGTGCTCAAGGCCATCCAATCGAACATGTTTCTAATTTCCTGTGGCTCAGTGTCCATGTGTGTCACTGCTCAGATATTCAATAACCCCTCCCTCTTCAGCCAGTTGCACAAGTGTCAATATTTTCATACGAGCATAAAGTTCAGCAGCTGCAGTGAGTGAACTATAACCTGTGTGTGTGTGTGTGTGTGTGTGTAGTGATCAGAAAAGCTGTCATTTTACACCAAACAAACTCATATTTAACTGTTAAAAACCTGCAGCTCTGTGAGTTTATCCATTTTCTGTGTGCAAACTGTGCTTTTAGATCATGAGCTATCACAAGATTTCTTGTGAAACTCCTTCAGTTCATGTGAAACACTGTAACCCTGTTCTGTTTAGCACTGTATGCATCAAGCAGTAACTGAAACAGACCCTTCAAAACATCTAAACCTCACTATGGAGTAAATAAAGGGCAGCTGGCAGTTGGTAATTGCTTTATTCAAAAGATATTTTCACCTTTAGCTAGTCTTTAAATCTAAATCTAAAGCAGGATGTAAGATGCAACACTGATAACGAGCTCTTGAATTCTGGTTTCTTTGTCTGTTCCCAGGTCAGATATCAGATACTGTGAACAACTACAGCCACCAGTTGAGCCTTTTGGTCGTCACCATCTTGCTCTTTTGGAACCAGACATCTCTAACAAAAGGCGTCTCTGACTGAGAAACTGAGCGACACTGCACACTCAAAGTGTAGCAACAAGTAAATCACTACACAGCTACACCCTTTATTGTGTACATTATCCTAAATGATAATTTACAAAAGTAATGTATTCAGTAAGACTTTAAACTGCCAGATGAGACCATAAAATCATTGTGAAAGTGTCTATAAGGTCATAATTTAAGTCTGCATTAGGGTCAGGTTCTCATAGTCTTTAATGAGTCTTAATCTTTGCGCAAACAGAAGAGTCGCCCCCTGCTGGCCTTTAGCAAAAACTGCAAGTTTAAGACACTGCTTCACATTTCAAACCCAGAGGCTATGCCAGTCTTTTAAATAAAGTCAGAGCCATGGATTTATAAAAACTGCTCCCATTAAAATGTTGGCACAAGACTTCTAACTGCAAACATGGTTAGTTATTTTTTAAGCCACTGAAGTTGTATTTTTGTAGATCTCTGGATATCTCATGTGCATTCTTCAGACAATCTCTTTATGGCAGTGCAATGTTATGTATGTCACAATGACTGATGTCACCATGCTACATGTAGAACACATACATGAGTTAGGAACAGACCGCATGAATGGAAACAGCTGTGTGTTGTAGCGCGTGTTACCTCTGTGATCGTGCACCAATGCTGAAGCCCACGTAGCCTTCCTGAGGGAGCGAGTCGTCCCCCAGTTCCCGCAGGTCCTGGGGGGCCAGATATTTGTCTGTGTCCCCCGTCATCGCATCATCACCTGGTGGTTTAAGACACAGAAGGAATTAACTTCACAGAAAGGGTTGTGCATCCATCTGTTTCTCTCGTCTGCAGCAAGTGAGACCAAAACTTTGAGGAGGAATTCCCTGTCACTACTTCCCAGGTTTCCTTTAGCAAGTTAACATATATCGGTGCTGCCTAGTCAGTCGGTCTTGCTTTTCTCATTCATGCAGACCATAACACACGCACACTCGCCCTTTTAGGCAGACAGATCAATGCAGCCTCTGCCCAGAGGCTGTTTTCCAGCCCAGCTTTGGTTCAACAAACACAAACAAAAGTCCTGCTGTCACTAAAAGCTTTTTGTCTCCGTCTCCTGATGACAAAAAAAAAATGCTAACAGTAACAAAGAAGCTTGGAAACAAATAATTCCACTTTCAGAGCCAACTTTTATACCTAAATAAATATAAAGTCACAGCGTTCTATAGCAGGTTTAACTGACCACAGGATGAAACACCTTCAATACAGCAGAGCTCCATGGCATCACGGAAAATATGTCATAAAAAAGTGGTTAGACACGTTACATGTGTTGCAGGAGAAGCGTTAGCAGCATGTTATTCCCCTCAGAGGTACAGTACTTCCTAGCCTAAGGATCAACCTGTGACTGCAGAGCTTAAAAAAAAGCGAGGGGAGGAGAGCAAGTGCATGCAGGCGGAAAAACGAGGAGAAAGAAAAGGAAGGCATTCCAGCAACCACAAAGCAATGGAGACCCCCCCTCCCCTTCTCGTGTCCCCTCGCCCCCTGCTGTTACAGCACCCTTCCCCCTAAACTTTCTCTCTCTTTCTTGCACACTCACATATTCACACACATTTTACAGACCCCATCTGGCGACATTCCAACCCGTTCTCCGGGAACCCTTCTCATTTCAGCTTCAACACGAGCAAACCCCCCTCAACAAGCCAGAAACTCACCTCCTGCTTTAAAGCACTTCATTCAGCTACAAGTCCAGTTTGGAGGACTTCACCCAGAACCAACTTTTCCTCGATTTGTAACCTCCCTTCAGCTCTGTCACTCTCTCCTGCACACACCGTCTATCTCTCTTTCACAGCCCGGCACTCACACAAACAGATCAGCTTTCTCCCGCCTACCCACCCTACTCCCGGATTATCCAGGGTGTGTGTGTGTGTGTGTGTGTGTGTGTGTGTGTGTGTGTGTGTGTGTGTGTGTGTGAGTTTCCGAACAGACACCTAGAGCTCACTGCAGGACAGAAATAGTAATTGGGTGTGTGACTCAGACTAAGTTGTCTAACATTGAAACTCTGCATCTGCAGGAGAACATAGAGTAGAATATAATTTCTCAGTCTTATGACTTTTATTTGTGCACTGGTTTGTTTATAGCTCATATAAACAGTCACTCTCGACTCTACCTGTCTGCCTGCTTTTTGTGTCTCTCCTGCTTCTCCATCTAAATTCTATGGTGTCAGTTACACATAGCATTCAGCTGCTTTACATACCATGAAAGTCACACCTTTCAGAAATCATATGCTTATATGCAACAGAGATTTCACAACCAAATATATCTGTCTGGTTATTTTGTATTAGAACATGCAGCCTGGTAGAGTAAAAGCCATTCCAGCAAAAATTTGCTGATAATACTGCAGTGATCCACTGTGGGGTAAGTGAGCTTTGGTGACTAAAAGCAACCTGTGCCAAATTTAGCTTAACATTCTAACAATGTCATTTCTGACACACACTTCAGAATATAGCATGCAATGATGCTGGCTGTATCGGTTAGCCGCCCATACACATACATGTGGGCCACACAGTCATGGATTCATCTGTATGATGAATTGTTGTTCATGTCATGTGAAACGTGCCTCTGCTCGCATGGATACTTTTTTACTATCTAGTGCCATGACACAGTCATCACACAGTCTGATACAATACCTGTACACTGTATATCTGCAATAGTGATATGATATAACCAAATAGTGATATAACCATGGTTTTTCTTATATTAACACCAACTATGTTTCATTTTCTAATCTGTATTTTTCACACTAGTCTGCTAGCATGCCCCTTTGCAGTTCTATGGACTGCATTCCTAATTTTTAAATGGATAATCCATTGTCTAACATCCATCCATCCATCCATCCATCCATCCATCCATCCACCCATCCATCCATCCACCCATCCATCCATCCATCTTCTTCTGCTTATCATTTCCAGGGTTTTGTCTTCTTTATAAAAACTGAGTGCTATATTATCCACAAGGCCAACAGTCAGTGTTTTGGCTAGAGCCTGACCAATATAGGATCTGAAGACGATACTGATACAGATATTTTGTAATTTAAAAATCTGATATTCTGATATATAAGCTTGTATAAGTTGTATAAGCGTTGTATAAGTTGTATAAGCGCTTTGAGTGCTCATACTGAGTAGAAAAGCGCTATATAAGAACTAGTCCATTTACCATTTACCATATATCAGACAATATTTTTCTCTTTCAAACACATGAAACATAAACAGATTTCCATAATATTTGTCATGTGGTCTTTGGCATGGGCAGTGTTAACTCTGGATGACTGCTTGGGTCAGGTGGTTGTTGTGTTTGTGGTGTTCCAAGCACGTGTTGCCAACAGGGACATTGCATAGTGCCCTCTGGTGGACAGACTTTTCAATGTCAACACTCTTAATATCAGTGGTTCCCAAAGTCATGAGTGCTGCAGCCCACTTAAAAACCAGAAAATCCCATCCCATTTAATTCACTTTTCATATAAATAAATTCATTTATATAAATATGTAACTCTGCATACTTAATTTAAAACTGAGTTTCTGTTATTACTGCCCCCCCCCCCCCCCCTGCAGTACCTTCGCAGCCCACCAGGGGGCTGCAGCACAAACTTTGGGAACCACTGATATAGAAGAAGGGTGTTTCTTAAATTTTTCTGTATCAGCTGTTATAAATAAAGATATCGATAGACTGGCAAATAGCGAATTTCAGACAGATAATATTGCCCCGCTGATAAATCAGTCAGACTCTAATTTTGGACATTTAAATGCTCGTAGTGGCTACTGCAGCATCAAGCTGGTCCAGATGAATTCACTTCAAAGTTGTAGTCTTCATCTGTAATACATGTGGAAGTGCTGAGGTAACAGGCAGTACACAGAATCTGACTTTGGCCTTTGAAAATAAAGAAAAGTGTCAAGTTTTTGTAATAAATGTGACCATTAAATAAATAAATGCGCATTAATGTGCCACAAGATCCAAACACATCTAAGGCAGTGTTAAATATGTTAAGATACCCAAATAATGAGATACTGAGGGTTACTGACTGTGTAAGGCCTGCTTGTGCTTGGTTTTAAATTTTCAATGTTTCTGGATTTTTGTTCCCATAATTACATGTAGAACACATCTTCTCAGGTACTATCAACGGGACCTCTGACCTCGTGCCTTTTCCTGCATAAAGTCTGGGACGTACTGTGGCCATTTCTGTCACTGTTGCAGGAATGTTTGAGTGAAGCTGTGAGGTTCAATAATGCAAACGTGACTTAACACGTTGATAAGGTCAGCAATGTTAGGCATGTCATGTCTGACCCGGGGTTATCTTATTTGCAGCCTTTTGATCAGTTCTGTTATGTAAATGAGCAGGCTGTCCTCTTTAAATGACAGATTGTTATATTTAGAATGTAAAATGGCAAAACTTCAGACAGGAATAAAGATCCAAGGATGAAAAAAAAAACACACTGGAATCAGTCACTCAATCAGTTATTGGAGACAGAGACTAACATGCTGTGTGAATGTTTAAAACTTTAAATCCTTTCTTTACTTTGTGACTGAGAATTAACATCCATGTAGGCCATATATTAACTGACTTCACAGGTCTGGAAAATGTCTCCGGGGGGCACCGTTTACAAATGGCACAGGGCTGTCCTGATTTAGATCATGGACTGAGTGTGTTACTGGAGATGTTAAACACCATTCCTCCGCTGGTATGCAAGCTTGTGAGTGTGTATTTGTGCGCCTTGAGTTTCCCTCGTTATATTTTTAGATCAAAAATTAAACACTCTGCTGAAGCTCTACAACCAAAACAAGCACTACATGAAATCAGCATGAAGGCAAAACATGCACATAATTATGCATATATTTCTTTTAAATACCAACAAATCACACACAGAGTTTAGTTGCATCAGATCAGCTGTGCCACTTCACACTGGTTATTAGAGTTAGTTACAGCAAGATCACTCTCGTTTGACTTACAGGAATAGCTGATGCAGATATTTCCAACATCCATTTCTGTTTGAACATAAGCAGAATCACATTTTACCATTTCTTCAGTCTACATTTGGGAACACAGTCGGTATAAAAGATGGACATAGCTTCCAGCTCTCAAAAGCGCAAGCTTGACCAGCAGGGGGGGTGACTCTTCTACGTCTTATAGAGGTTTCTTGTGTGACATCACGCACATATGCCTCAAAGTCGTCTGGCCTATAGGATGTGATTTGATCACCGGCTGCAAGGGTGCAAAAATGTGTATTCGCTGATTGGTTGGCAAGTGGTTCCTGGAGGTTCCTGGCTGCTGCTAGGTGAAATCAGTCACAAAAATGATGCTACACCAAAAAACTTTGTGTGTTTGCTTTGGTTGCTGGCATATTGCTGCAGTCACCTGTAGTTTACATGGCAGACGCCAACTTGTCTGCTAACTACTAGCCAAATGATAGTAAAGCTAACAGAATGGGTGCCTTCCAAATAAAAGTGGTGCGGCATTTACTTTGAAGGCAAACGTTCTCCAGTATTAACATTTAACACTTTTCACAGTTTCTCTGTGGCTTGGTGAGTAGCTGTTAAGTGTCTGCACACAAGTCTGTGTTTTCCATACAATCTGCTAGCAACCAAAGCAATTGCAAGAAGGATTTCTCCTTCACAACCAGTGGTTGCCACATGGCTGCAGACCGGTCTCAGGCCTGCGTGACTGGGACCTCATTCATTTGAACTTACACTGTCACCAGTCTGAAATGGCAGGAAGGGTAACGTCACATGGTTAGCAGTTACATGTCTGCAAAACCTCAGCAGGAAAACAGCTCTCAGCTTCCTTGCTCTGTGACCTCAGTAAACACTTTCCTGATGTTTTGGGCTCATTCACTAATTTTAGGTCATATTAAATGAAATATGTAGTTCACCATGTTAATTATGGTCATTATTAAGAGAAGAGTTATCTAGGGTATGCTCACTGGGTAATGACTTGTCATTCTCAAGTCAGAGCCACCCTTTGCTCTTCACATCCATCAAAATACTGCGAAAGTGAAAAAGCTCTGCTGCAGACTAACTGTTAGGGTGCACCCATCTTTTATACTGTCTGTGTTTGGAGCATTGTATTTCTCTAGCATGCATGATCACATCACCCTTTTCTTCTCTTTTAGTCTTCTTTTATCCTATTTTCCTTCTAGAAATTCACATTTCTCACCATCTAGAGCAAAAATACTCACTGTGAGGTCACCTGAATATCCAGACAGAGCTACACTGTATTTACATTAAGTGTACTAGAATTTACAGCAGCAGAAGTTTTCTAGTAAAATTATGATATGTTCACTTCACACTACTACAGGAAAGAGGACCGATAAAATTCTGCTGATTGCATTTCTGCACATAAACTACAGAAAGTATGAAGCATGTGACTGAAAATGAAAGCCTGCCATTTTTTTACAGGAAGAACACCGCGGGGGGAGGACGAGCCAGGAGAGGACAAAAAAAGCTCTTGATCATTAATTCCCTGTCTGTTTGTCATCAGACATTACTGGTCAAGAGCTCAAGTTCAGCTCCTTTTGAGCCATACACACACACACACTGCAGCAGCTGTTTTGGCGTGTTTGCTTTGGCCTGAATGTGTGAAACTACAATGAAAGCATCACTGACAAGCCCCCACAGACAAAGGATCGAGTGTATGTGCGTTCTGCTCCACAGTGAGAAGAAATCTGTTACACACTTCACAAAGCGCCATATCCAGACAGTTGGCATGGCAACCAGCAGCGCGGCACATCCCCTGCATTTGGTTGCACAAAAGTACAAAAACGCAGCACGAGTGTGTGGAAGAGGGAAGGCAGCCGGGGAAAGGAGTGTGTCTGCTCCTCTCCATCAGCCTCATCACAGCAGCCGTACCATCAAAGCCAACAAACCGAGCATGCATTTCTTCAGAGAAAATTATGTAATAACTGTGCCAGTACTAATAACCCTGTTCCCATTCCCACTTTTCTGATTTTGTTGTAAATAACTAAACAAAAACAGCCGCCACCTTCAAGCCTTTTCCCCCCAATACAAGTGTAAGACATCCACAGTGCTGTGGCTTTGCTACAGTCACAGTAAAACACAAAGAAATTTGACTTGGAAGCTTTTTGCCAGCCACCAGATAACATATTTGTCATGGCTGGTGCAGGCAAGGCAGGGAGGCCCCAGTGCAGGACACGGCGAGAGCAGGGTCTGAGTGACGATTTATTGATTATGCTTCACAAGGAACTCAAAAGATAAAACTCGAAACTGGAAACCCGAAAACAAAACACACAGCAGTCATCACAGGGACGTAGACAAGACAAGGACCCAAACAAAGAACAGAGGAAAACTAAGGGCTTAAGTACACACGAGGAAATCAGGGAGAGTGGAAACAGCAGGGAACAACAGGGGAAACAAATGAACCAAATAACACAGGGGAAGTAAACTGAACACAACACACAAGGAGCACGAAAAATAAAACAGGAAGTGACTAAACATAACAGACGCAGACCCAACACAGAAAACTTGACAAAGGGAACATACGTTCACAAAGAAACAACAGGAAGGGGAACTAAACAGAACATCTAAACAACAAACTGAGAAAACTATCTAAAGGAAACACTGAAAGGCACAACCCAAGAAAAACAAAACAGAGCTATACAAAAGCAACACAAAACACTGGGCCACGGCCCAGGATCATGACAATATTCTAAAAAACATCCTCACACATTAATAAAATGTATAACACGAGCTAAAAAGATTTCCCTATGAACAAATGATGTCTAGACTGAAAGCTAATCTTAGCTATATGTTAACGAGCTAGTAACGGTGCCTTTGTTGGCTTAAACACGGTAGCATAAACACAAAGTTGTCGGCTCTTGTATTTAAATAAAGTACAAGCGAATCGTGATACCGCCACAGCACAAGAGAAGCAAGAGACTGGAAATGTTAGGAACAAAAGAATGACACAGAGGAGTTATAAAAGGAGAAAATTTACAGAACAAAAGATGTAGATTAAAAAAAAATACCTTCTTCCACATCAGAAAAATAGTCCTCTGTGATCATTTCGGGGACATTGGCTTTATGAACTGTGTGTTTGAATGGAGGAAAAATAGATGGAGAAATCATATTCACATCAAAATCACAGGCAAAGAACTCAATATAAATGTGATTATTATAAAAAATGTTTTAGCTCAATTTGTTAAATTGGAAAAAAATAATTCAAATCATGCTCATGATTTTATGGAAGCTTTTTTCCACCACTGAAAAGTCAAAATTTTGACTTAATGACTCAAAATTTCAAGATGTTTGAGTTTGTTAAGATGAAATTTTGAGAAACATAACTCAAAATTTTGCAATAACAGGACAAAATATTTACTGGTGGATGGTAAAAAAATGTTTCCAGTGGCAGAAACAAACTTCCATTCAATGATAAAATTAAAAAGAAAATGGTGGAAAAACAGAAGCGGGCTTTTTCATTTGAATTACTCAGCAGTGGCAACAACACAAAATGTTTCCTTGACAATAACAAATATGAAATCTCACAATCAGAATCCAGCGCTGGGACCTGAACTTATTCAAGAAGTAAATGTGACTCGAGCTGCTGCTTTATGGGATTTGTCCCTCTTCACACTCCAAAGGGAAAACTGGCCTTGTTACTTGCTTACCGATAAAGCTGCTAAATGAAACCGTACCTTCATCATCGGACATGTCCAGCACCTCGTTCATGGTCTCCGGGACGTTCATCTTGTGCTTCTCGATCACAGTCTGTTGAACAGAGACGTGGTCTTAATATACTGACACGGACTTTTTTCATCTCAGTAAAACATCTCTAACAGTTTAGTTCTTTCTGCTGTTTTTTAAGACATTAAGTTGCTGCCAGAAACTCCAAACTTCCTGCAGATGTCTAAAAACAAAGGATTTTATTTCATTATTATTCATTATGTTTCTGTTAATACGCTGTTTACTGTGAAAATGTTGGAGTGACTTTGCCATTTGTTCCCAAGTCAACTTATTTACCACTTGGGGGATTGTAATGAAAAAAATGTTGCTTATTTTTTCTTATATATGGTAAAGCAGACATTCCTTAGTGATGTGGATGAATTAAGTATCTTGAATTGGAATCTATGAGAGAAAGTACATAAAGGTTTTTAAAAACATTATTTTGGGGCAGCAAACCTGTTTTTGTGAAGACTGAAATGAAAGTAATCTGAGTAACTGCATGGAGGCATTAAGAGATAACTGATGAGTGACAAGAATTTCTTCCAGAAGGACTCAGATTTAAGTTCTTGTTCTTCTTCTTCCAGTTTTATTCCACCATCAACTAACCGATGATTAGGAAACAGCTGCACCCTTGCGGGCGTTGACTAATGAACTTGAGATGAAACTCAACTTGTGTTTAGCATAAAACACTGAAAATAAAGAGAACCAAAACTACTGGAACATATTTATAAAGTTTCTGTTATCATTTGCATACTTGTACTGGTTTGGCATTAGAGGAGGAGCCAGCAGTGACTTCAAGTATTCCGGCCCTTTGACAGTGATGAGGGACTCCGGTAGCACCATTCCCTGATGGATTTTGGGGAGAATGAGTCCCTGTAGCCATTTTTTGAGCTGAATGGGATCATTTGGTTTGTTGTAGTGGTGTGATGTTCTGTTTAGTGGCTCCATGTGATCAGATGGTGTTATTCCCACATGTCCATGAATGATCTTGCAGAGCATGCATAGGCATTGTTGTTTCCGCCTTGACTGCAGGCTAGGCCGTTTGAGGGAATGGAGCCTGTCTCCTACCCTGGAGCCCTTTCTGTACTTAGACATTACATATATGCCCCACTGCTTTGGACCATTTCAATTTATCAGGCATGCTCATTAATGAGCAAGCAGCATCAACTCCTACTGAAGATGCAGGTTCGAAAATAGGAAAAATGTCTCGCTAAGCTAGCAACAGAAGTTCTACTAACAGGAGAAACTGGGAATAAACGCGTCTCTTCCTGCAAGCCTCTGCAGTTAACTGTGAATACACAACTGGGAGGGCATATTAAACATGATCCATCATACCAGAACACACATTTAAGCGCATACACACCTGAGTGGTCAGAGTCTCCTCTGTGACCACTTTGAGCGTGTCCACAACAGAGATGTAGCCGAGCCTCCTTGCAATGGACAGAGCGCTGTTTCCATTCTGGACAAATAATAAAGTTTAAGATTATTGGTTCTGAAACTCAGAATCATAAATACTTATTTTCTTCAGTCCTTCAGGAAGGATCCAAAGATGCAGTTTGATTTTATTTACATAGCGCTAAATCACAACGGCTGTCTCAAGGAGCTTATTCCAGTGAATTGGAGCTATACTGTATGAATAAAACTGAATGGGTATAAGTAATGATTCTTTTCTAATCTGCTATGTATTATTTTCTAACATTATATATATTTACTAGAGCAAAGAACAAGAGGCACGAGGCAGAATACATTTTTTTTCCTGAGTGTACTGACATTAGTGAGCTCGTTGGGCGATGCTCCATGGTGTAGCAGCAAGTTGATGATGTGTGTGTGTCCCTGCTGTGCAGCCTGATGGAGAGGTGTGTAACCATTCTGCAGAGGAGGGACGAGAGACACTGTCAGAAAATGTTCACACGGCAAAGCAGTGACGCACAGCGAATACACACTGTACGAAAATACGGAGCTGCTCAAATCCCGAGACCAAACGATTACCTTCGTCTTAGCGTTGACCTTTGCCTGATTCTTCAGCAGGAAGTTCACCATCTTCACATTGCCATAGTGACAGGCCACATGAAGCGGAGTGTATCCAAGCTGATGACACAGAAATGGAAGTCCTGTCAGCACCACTATGCTGACTATAAGACATGTTGGGCATAAATGGAAACCACAAGGCAGCGAGAGCAGGAGGGACGAAGCCCTAAATGAGGATTTTTGCCCTGTGACTGATTCATTATCTCAGAATCTGAGCCAGGGGTCTACAGAATTTCATAATGAAACAGGTCTGCCACAGTACCCACAGTGTGCATCCAAACGAGGCAAACATTAGACACATACCAACACACACACCTGCACTCTTCCTTTGTGCATCTACATGTAGCGCATAATGGCAAAAAGACAAAAGAAGACGATTTGTTACCAGTAGAAATTAAGTTGGGTGTAAACTGGGCAAATTTAAGCAGTCCTGTGAAAGATGTCCAACGTTAAATGGCCCAAAACAGGAAGTCCTGCTTTACTATAAGCAGTTCAAATGCTGGGTCATAAGCTCTGAACTTCTCACAAAGTACCGCCTACATCTCCAAAACAAAGACAAATGGAGGCAGAAAAATGGGCCAAATGAATCATCTGAGTTGGTAAAAAGGAGAGTCTAGTTGGTTTGACAGCAGAAGCTTTGTATGATGTGTCCTCCTGTTGCTGATGACATGTCTGAATCAAGGAGGTCAAAAACACAGGAAGTGAGAGTACAGGGACGGACCGAAGCCCAAATGATGTTTAATTCACAGTGGTGCAGTGACACAATAAGCAAATCCACTTTGAAAATGACTTCATAACTTTAATCCTGAGACACGAAGAGGCTGTCATTACCTTGGTCTCTGGATCTATGACGGCTCCTTGGTTAACCAGCACCTCAGCAACGTTGACTTTATCCTCCTGGGCAGCCAGGTGGAGTGGAGTCAGACCAGACTGAAGATACAGAGACAGTTAAATACACAAAAATGACAGAAGCATAGAAGAGTGCTGAATTGATTTATACATTAATAAAGAGAAAACCATCAGCAGCACGTGTGGGACTCGCACCTTATTGCCCATGTTTACAGGAGCGTCTCGAGCCAGCAGCAGCGTCACAATGTCCACGTTTCCTTCCTGCGCTGCGAGGTGCAGGGGAGTGATGCCCTGCCGCGTTACGGAGTTTGTGGAGGCACCGTATTCCAGTAAGGTGGTCGTTATCTCCATCTGATTCTTCTTAGCTGCAATGTGGAGCGGAGTGTATCCATTCTGGAGAGCAGAGAACAGGAGAATTACAGCAGCACCCATTTACATGCAGCCAATTCAAATTTAAATTTGAAGAAGACCAAAACTCTGTAACTCTGGATCAATGTGATGTTGCACAGAATTAATGCAGCACTCTTCACCCTTCATAATGCTGTTAATTGTAACAATTAACAATGTTAAATGTCTAAGACAAAAGGCAGAGCCGTGCATGTGCACCTCTGCTCACAGGAGGGAGACAGAAAAATCCACTGGGTACTTCATTTATTTCCTCCCTTCCAGCATGAAGAGAAAGTAACGTATTCATTCAGTATTCTACCAGGTAATAATGGAGCCTTGTTGACTTCAGCAGGAGCTCTTGCTAAATAGATGATGCAAGAGTGGAAGGGGCGTCTAATCAGCACGTGGAGCACAGTGTAATTGCATGTAATTGGTTGAATCTGGGTCAGCCTGCTCTCATCCTGAGCCAAAGGTTTTAGTGCATTAAGGAACATTTGATTTAACCCCTCTAGATGGCTGTAGGGGTGGCTGTACATGCCAATGTACAGTTCGATTCCTGGCTACTCCAGGCTACATGCCAATGTATCCTTGGGCAAGATACTTAACCCCGAGCTGCTCTCCGACGCAATCATCAGAGTATGTATGTGTGTAAATGTTAGATAATTAAAGCACTTAGCTTAATTAATGATGCTTGTATGAATGGGTGTGCATGGGTAAATGTAAAACGTGTTGTATAAGCGCCTTGAGTGCTCAGACTGAGTAGAAAAGCCCTATATAAGAGCTAGTTTACCATTTTAGATGGTTTGATTGACTCTTACCTTTGCAGCAGCGTGCGGTGAGGCTCCCTGGTTGAGCAAGAGCAGCGCCACCTTCTGGTTATCATAGTGTGCTGCCACATGCAGTGGAGTTAGTCCACTCTGAACACACATACACAACAACTGTTAGACAGTGATATGTCGTACAGGTCGTGGAGTGCCACAAGAGCAGAGGTGAGTGGAAAGCACTGTGAAAGCGACAACCATGTTGAGGTGATATTGTGCACGCATGTGACATGCGTTACCTTCCCGGCAGCATCAGGTGGAGCATTCTTCTGCAGCAGCAGGTTGGCAACCTCGATTTTCCCATATTTTGCTGCAACATGCAAAGGAGTAAAGCCCTTCTGGGGAAACACAAAGAAATATTACACCCAATTTAATACAGTTAGTTCTTCTCACTGACTCCCTGCCATGTGTGGAAACTACACATGGCAGCCCCACAGAACCGTATGTGTTTAATCATAAAACAGATCAGCAATTTTCAAGTTTGTGTCATGACAACATGGAGAACTGGCTCCTTTGTGCTTAAACACAAATCCGCTCAGGGTGGGGAAACTTAGTGTGAGTTGTTTCAGATTCTTTAGCTGTGAGGGAACAGATTCATTATCAGGATCACGGCTCAGGACCCGGGCTGCGTGTTTGCATGCAAAGACAGAGGATGTGGTCCCTGCAGAGACGGTGTATGAGTCTAAAACCACAACTCAGCAGGTGAATACAGACAAGTGGAATATTACAACTGATTAAATCAAACCCCACTAAACTGCTGGGACATATTTGTGCTTCATATGTCTTTTACACTGAGTACAGGTTTCTGCAGGTCTCACCAAGTTGAGACTTTGAAGACCATATTGTGTTTATGGTATGAAGTATGAAGGAAAAAAAATGACTGATTATTTTAGCACATTTCCCAGCCGCACATCACAGTGACTTATGACATAATTACTGTCATTAATTTAAATTAGGCAAGTATTTTTTTAATTAACATGACAGGAAATTGATAAATTATCAAATTCAAAATGTTTATTTGAAGCCGTTCTAAAATGAACCCTGTTTGAGTCAGTAAGACTGAAGCTCAACAAACTCTGAACAGCTGCCTGCACACTCAGACAGCTTTTAGATACAGGTGTAGGACAGCGAGCAAACCCTTAGGAGAACTAAGCTGATATATTTAAAAAAAATCTTCCATTTTTAGTTTTATTCTTTCTAATGAACTGAACAGATTCAAAACTAAGTGAACAACTGAAGTCTGCTGCTGTATTTTCTGATCCATCTGGACATGGCTAAAAATGAGCTGGAGCTATATATGTGTTAAAAATCTGTGGCCACAAAATGCTCTTCTGAAATGTAAATTGATGCTTTTGAAATGAGTACCTGACATGAAAACAGGGCCAAAAGTGGACAAAAAGCTCCTCTGGCAGCAGTGTTTTCAGACTCTACACTCTTACTTTGTCCAGAGCGTATTATGACACATCTTTTCCACTGGCAGAGTGTCAGCTGTAACTGGTATTCCCCAGTCATGTAACTTCGCTCAGTCCAAATGTTATAACATCCCTGCAATGTTCATCCAAACCTGCTTGAGGCACGACATCACGCCACGAGAAGCAAGGATGCAAATCTAGCTGATCTGCAACTGTGTAAAACCTCCTCAGTTTAATTAGGATGTCCTTATGAATATAAGCATATCCATCAGTATTCCTGCACAATACGTGCACATCCTAATTTCCTCTATGTGAAAGCTTGATATTTACCTTAGTAGTAATGCCCAGACTAGCTCCATGGTCCAGCAATGCTGCAGCTATATCTCTGTGTCCCTCCCTGGCAGCTAGATCTAAGGGAGAGTATCCAGAGTTGGTCGTGGCGTCTGGGTACGCTCCGTTTGCCAGCAGCTGCTGCACAATATCCTGCTTACCAAGACGGCTTGAAATGTGCAGAGGAGTCTGGTCATCCTGACACAAAAATCAAGCAAAAAACATGACTTAAAAATAAACAAGCAACCCAAACATTAACTTATGTTGATATGTTTTTCTTCTTTGCAAACAGCTGCTTACTTACACATCCAGGAGCAACAGAAACATTCATCTGGACACAATGTAGCCATCTTAACAAATGTTTTTTGGTATCTACAAACTCCTGAGGGAACCCTCTGACTCGGTGTGCTAAATGCACCCACTAATGTCTTTTTGTTGTTTAGCAGTAATAATCAACAATAACAACACATTAGCAACTTAAACAGCAAGACAATGAGCAGAAACTTGCTATAAAGCTACAGAAAGCAAAAAGGAGACAGACTCAGCTGATCATTCATCAGTGACCCCTTTTATATTCTCACATTGTTCATGCATTGCCATTTAAGAATGAACAGATCTGATCTGAATGAGCTTCTGTGCTTTACACAACATTTCTTCTCCCCTGTTGTTTTAATGTAATATCCTGTATTTCACAAGCTAGTTAACAAGTTAAAGGCAGCACACTACTTCTCTTGGCACCATCTCCAAGCGTACTCTGCTCCATGTGTGAGAGTACTGTCAACAAAGAGTCTGGAGTTGCTCAACTTTGTTAGAAAACAAGTGCCTTTTTTCTGCATTCATTATATATAAATTGCCACAAACCGTGCCGCACGGCCATGACTAAAAAGGGAGAAGCGCACGAATGGAGATTAAAAGGCCGTTTATGTTAAATTAAAGGAACAGAAGCAGAACTTAAACTAACCATGATATGTGTAGTCAGTACAGTCAGTGAGTGTAAGAGTGAAGAAATAGTGTATGCAATGTTGTCAAGTGCAAGAAGCCAAACCAAAAACCAAAGAAGTGTCTCAAGGAGGAGAGCCCCACATCAGCTGATCAGTGACAACTTGGAGCCCTGGCACACGTTGGGCCCAGTGTCACTGATTGGCAAACGAGCCGCTGCAGCCCTCCAATGATTGCAGATGACCTGCCACACAAACGTCACTACAACATGTTATGTACCTGTGGCAGGCTCATACCGGCTGATAGCATCAGCTAAAGAATATATCAGTGTAAAGAATTTATTTGATTATTATATTGTGATAGTTCCTCATATGTTTTTTTTTCCTTACAAAATGAACAGTAGTTCTACACTTTTCTACTGTAATAAGGGGTTAAAATGGGACTTGGCAGGTACAAGGAACCCTATTATGATTCTTAGCAGCGCCGGGCGGGGGAATAACTCAGATGTAGCCCACATTATTTGTACTGTGAGCTGGAGGAGATGTTTCTTTGTGGACCGGCTGTGATCAGCAGACCTGCTGCTGCTGCTGGCTCTGAGGTTTTCTGCTCTTTCTGGATTTACTTCACTGGATTCTACTTAATAAGCAGGTGTGACACTAATATGGCTGCTTTCCAGTATGAAGCTAGTTTAAAGCTGGAATTTGAGAATTGATGACTTCTACTTTTGACCTAACATAACAGTGACCACAGACACCACAACCTTCTCTGCACCAGTCCAACACAATCCATTACTGTAAACTGTACCACAATGCTGCAATTCGCCCAGTTTAACATGTACTTACTGTCGGCTGTGCTCACACAACCTGATTATCTTTCAATATGTTGTATGAGACGTGTCACAGTAAATAACCAGATCATTTTAGTTTGCTCTCCAATAAAAGTAACTCTGTTAATCACGACTCCTCTTCTGTAGCTCTAACTCCATTGCTAGATACTGAATTCAAGTAGGCGACTGCAACTAGGATTTTACTGATATTTGGAGCCTATGAATGCATAACAGGGATGAAGAGTGTACCATCAGCTGTTCTGAACTGCAGCACATGAAAAACTTGATATTATTATGTATTAAACGTCCATCAGATTTAATGACTTATTAAAGTGCCAGAAAACTGCTCAGGATAATTCTGTCCCACTTTAACCCATGACTGTAACTTCTCAGTAACTGAACACGTGCAAAGACACACTAACATAAACATACAAACACACACATTTGGGCTCACATTTTGTGGCTATAATGCACAACCACATACGCTCACACAGATAATAATCATTGTAGCTGAGAGTGATAGTGTACCTTGGCCTTGGCGTCGACTCGTGCTCCGTTCTGAATCAGATATCGGACCACATTTGACTGTCCCGCCCTCGCTGCCATGTGGAGTGCTGTCTCCCCCCTCTGAAACACACGCAGGAGAAAGAGGGATGGATAATTGTTCCAAAGTTTCCAATGTTTCTCTTTCTTTGAAAACAGCCTCATACACAAAGTTCCTTCTTGTTAAGACTGGGAAGGAGTGGCTGAAAAAGAGAAAGACAGAAGGACCCCCTCGCTCGCTCTCCACACCCAATTCACCATAATGACGTCCCATAATGCTCTGTTACTACGGTAACCTGGCCACAGACACGACGTGGGCGACCAAACACTCGGGGTTGAAGAGTTGAGTGTGCACTACTCTTTCCTCTCTTTCCTTCTTCCTCTCTCTGGCTCGGTTTACGGTTTCTCTCGTTTTCCTCCATTCATGTCATTCCAGAGTTAACGAGGTCAGCGGTGAAGTTTGTAGCTCCTGCTGAGGAGTGCTGATGGACCAGATGAGAATTAGAGATCGTTTCTGTGTGAACAAATGGCATTAAAAACCTCCCTCCAGCTACAGAGGGTTTGTCTGCTGTCTGCACCAATTACCATTTAGATTTTGTGGATGAACTCCTCTAAGGAGCAGTTAGTCTTAAGCCACTTTCTATGTTTGCATTTCTCTGTCTGCAGTCAACTGTTTCAGGTACTGCAGGTTCAGCTTTACTCACGGGTAATACTCCTACATAAATTCATTAAAAGTTATTCATCTCAAGTCCGACTGGTTTTCTGGCCACGTGGCAGAAACGACAGCAGACTGTTAAAGAGTTACATGATTACCAGTTCAAACTTGTGTTTTTGGCCATTTTTATACATAAACTCTGAGAAGGGTTCATGAGAGGTTACACTCCAAAGCTCCACGAAGCAGACGCCAACTGCAGTATACAATCTATACTCTAATCTTAATTACCTTTTTTCTGTATATATTTTCTATATATAGTATACTTGGAATAAACAAAAGTATTATTTCCTAAAGTTATGTGACACATTACAATATATTATGATACATTGGATTGTTTGTACTATTAGACCAGTGCGATCTGAAGATTATTTTATGTTATGGCTCAGTCACACTGTACTAAAAATAAGACAGCAACCTCTTTGCAACTTGGGGAAAAAAAAAAAAAAAATTGTTGGTTGCCCGGTGATTGTATTGCAGTGATTGTACTGATTTTTTTTATTGTAAATAGTTGCGTCGCCAAACTTTTAATCACAAGGTGAGTGCACTTGCCGCCTCGGGGGGGGGGGGGGGCAATCACTCTCATACAGATGGGAAAAGGGTTGCAAATAACTGCCATCTAATTTATAAACAAATTGTAATGAATCTGAGTGAGCCAATGAGAGCAACCCGCCAAACATCTCTCTAGTATAGGGGGGTCTCCAAATAATTACAGTTCAGCTCGGACCGACAGCAAGGGGACTCAACTCAATTGGCTGCCAACTGGTTGTGTTCTTGTTGTACTCCTAACAAGCAGCCGTGTCATTTTTCTGTTAAATCACCGTCCTGCAGCAACTATGTAACTACTTGTGGAGGAATTCTGAATTTTTGCTTCAGATGAGGTTCTGGCTGGACTCTGCATTTCTGTGCATGTAAATGTAACAGATTAGCAACAGGTTTGCAGTTTTCACTGATTTATTACAGTCAGTCGCTGTATTATTACAAACAGATTGCATGTAATTGCCAACGTGAGCCAATCAATCACAAACCGATAACAGACTGACTCCAACCACTGTTTGGTGGAACTTTTTTTATCTTACATTTTTAGGGGAAATATTAGACACATTTACTTCTTTAAAATATGACACTTTATGGTCCCAGGGTTTTTGTGCTGCCCCTGAGTTTTAAATATGAATCGAGTTTCTGTTGAGGTTTTTCTGTATTCTAGTCTTTGAAGGTTTGATTCTTGTGTTTTGTCGGCTGAACTTTGGTTCCTGTTTTGATATCCTTTTTTTCTAGTGATACTGACGCTCAGTTTTATTGCACTATGTGAGTTCTAGTTACTGTTTAGAATTTATGGAGATTCTAGTCATACTTTTGAGTAGTTAGATTAAGCGTTTATTTTGAGTTGGTTATTTCCTGTTTGTTTTTCTGTGTTTATGCCTTCATCGTCCAGTATTCCTCCGTCTCTGCCATGTCCTGTCTCTGTGTTTAGTCTTTAGAGTATTTCCTGTTTTAAAGGCTGGTTTTCATTCATGCCTTTGTGTCAGTTTTATTTCTTTCTTTGTGACTGTGCTGATCGTTTTCACCTGTTTCACATTCCCAACCACCCCTCAGTGTATAAACAGTCTTATCTCTGTTTGGATGTGATTCTGTTTCAGGTTTGTCACCAGCTTTAATAAAACATCTCAGTCTACTCGTGTCCTGTATTTGGGTCCTCTTTACAAACTCTGAGAAACCACAGGACACTAAATCATATTTTTATACCTGTTATAGTCACATAGAAACATGCAACATGAAATGCAGCTCCACCCCTAAAAATGTTGGCTTAAGTTTTACTGATGTTATAATCTGATTGTATGCTGTTTAAAGAAAAATTGCTCAGAATTAAATGTAATGAAGCAAAAAAAAAAAAAAAAAAATCTAACTTCCCATCTGTTATACTGTAAAGAGGAAATTTTCGAGTAAATTTTAAGAAGCAAATCAATCTAAAGTGCTCGAACACATATACTGTACTTTGCCCCCCCAACTGCACATTAAAGAGGAAAGAATGTCCTCTCATGCTCCCTCTCTTATCACACGATGATGATGATGAACTTCCTGAACTCACCACGTTGCTTGTGTTTGGCGAAGCCCCGTGGTTGATGAGCTGGTGGACGATGTTTTCATGTCCCATAAATGCTGCGACGTGGATCGGCGTCAGACCGGACTGGAGATGGAGACGCAAAGAAGAGAGGAGAGGAGAAAAGGAAATGAATCAAAGAAACACTAAGAAAGTGTAAGCATGGAAATGTTTCTGTAGGTCATTAAATGGAAATGTACAAATGATACTGTCTGTAAAATCTTAAAAACTGCAGCATAACACCAACTGTTAGATATATGTGATGGAATAAAGAATATTCCCTCTGAAACACAGTGGATTATAAAGTATACGACAGCAGGAAATTAAAATACATATAGTCAAACAACTGTACATGACCCTGTAACATCATCTTTTCCCACTGCAGCAGCTAAATCCACAAAAAGTAAATGATGCCTTAGTGCGTGCATGACACACACACACACACACACACACACACACACACACACACACACACACACACACACACACACACACACACACACACACACACACACACACACACACACACACCTCTGTGACTGCCTGTATAGATGCTCCATGCTTTAGAAGCAGCTCCATCACCTTGAGTCTGTTTTTCTTGCAGGCAATGTGCAGGGGAGTGAAACCATTCTAGGAAACAGGCAACAAATACATAAAGGTATAAAAATAGTCCAAACAGTCTTTGTGTGTGGCTTTGTGGGCCTTGCAGACAAATCTGGATCGACGAGTGGAAACTACAGCACAAAGGGGGACTGTTCTTTTATCCCCCTCTCTTCCTCACCCTCTCACTCTTAAAAGTCTCTGTTTGCAAACCAGACGAGCATGTGTGGAAATAATCGAGTGGACTGTGAGCTATAAAAAACTAAAAACTCCTCTCCAGTGAGACAGATACTTTTCTTTACAACTCACTTTTCTCTCGCCAACTTGTTTGCTCCCCCCACCCCCACGCTTCCTCATCCCTCCTTTACTCTCCTGACTTTGAGGTTTCAGGCTCAATCCTATGACTTCATTTTCCTCTCCTCTCCGTTTTTTTCCCTTCTTATTCTCTCCGGTTATAAAGTCCCAGTGCTGTGACCACACCCATGCTCCCATTACAGAACAGAGATGCTTGTCTTATGTCAAGATATCGGCCGGGTTACTAAAGTCTATTTTATTCTACTTGTTTTCTTCATGCTCTCTCTCAAATGCTTCCATTAAAATTCGTTGTTTCTATTCATTTCATTCAAGGCCAAAAAAAAGTACGTGTTAATAAAGAAAGCAGAAAAAGATGAGAGGAGGCAGAGACATATTTTTGGTTAGCTGAGAGGTGAAATGGCAGAAGCCAGAGCAGCACAGCAGAAGCACTAATACTTCAGTTTTGCATCAGTTTTTCTTACTAGGCCCCCACAGGTCATGTTCCCATTACAGATGCAGCAGTCTAGGAGCATTTCTATATCTCTTATAGTTAAGCGAAGCAGCAACCTCTTTGGTAAGAATAGAAGCTAATTTAGAAATTGCAGTTCCTCAGATGGCCACTTGAGGCTTGCTCCAAAAGCGAGTCAGTCCCCGCAGACTCTCATGTTAATGTCACAGCACAAATAAACATGTTTACAGTCTGGTACAGTCTACTTTTGGTCTCTGTAGCTGACAGCTGTACTGGGAGTAATTTTTTTTACACTCACCCATTTAAATTGTATCGATACTTATGTGTATTTTGGGGTGTGGCCGCTTTGAGTGACAGGTGGGTGCCAAAACAGGCAGCTGTGGCTGTCTGCTCTTTGTCCCTCTCTGCTGGACCTCTCAGCTGACTTTGCTGGTGCTCAGTGCTGTTGGTGCATCTAAGATGTTTGTGCTCCAGTTTCAGGGAGTGTAAATTTGCTAATTACTAACAAAGTGCACTAATTAGCGGGTATCTGTGCCTGTGCAATGCACCAATAGAAAGTGAAGCCATAGTTGATTAGCTTGTTATCACATTGCTAACCAAGTTAGCTAGTGTTAGCTGAACAGGACTTCTGTTTCTCTTGATAATTATCAGATGGAGAGCCCTTCGACCTTCCTCTTAATTATTTTTGCACTTTTCATCACCTTTTACTTATTATCACAGCAAATGATTGGAGAATCTATTTCTGGTCAGCTCTCCCTCTTTGCTTCCACCCCCCTCGGTCCTTTCTCATTTTTATCTCCTCACCAGCGCCTTGGCGTTGGGATTGGCTTTCTTGTCCACGATGACCTTTGCCACCTTGTAGTGGCCACAGTGGGCGGCCACGTGCAGCGCCGTCAGGTAGTCGTTGGTCACGTCGTCCACGGGCACGTCGTGGTGCAGCAGCAGCTGGACACAGTTGAGGTGATCGCCTTGTGTCGCCATGTGGAGAGGAGACAGACCATTCTGGAAGGAGAAGAAAGACGTTCGCGGATGTGAAGTTAATATGGCTGCAGTTTGTTAAAGTGTCTTTGTTGGCTTGTTCTTAAATACCTTGGTCTTTGACAGTATTGGAGCTCCTCTGTTCAGCAGCATCTCAACTACCTGCTCGTGACCACTCCTGGCTCCACAGTGTAGAGGAGTCAGACCGTCCTGTGGAAACAAACACCTGCTGCTCAGCTGTGAACTTCATACCATCATTAACAGGCTCGAGACAACAGACAAGACATGACAACAGACTGCAGGTGGCTAATGCTCACACAGCTGTGGGAGGGAGTGGATAATATATATTTTTAGAGGTTGTGGAAATCCCTCAGCTAAAAATGATGTGGACAAATGTAAAGCAGGCCACACCCACTGATTATGAGTTTGATCCTGTGAGTTTTAATTTATGGTTTTTAACCGTCCATTGTTACAGTTATATTCACTTTATATACCACCCTATATGAGTGACCTATATGAAAATATATATATATGTTACTGGGTGTTATGTTTTGAAGTAAAGCACTTTTTAAGTGATATGTAAATAATTATTAGCATTACTTATTGAAAGTCTGCAAAATGTAGAACTAAATAGATGGACTAGAGTTTTAAATATGAACTAAACAGCAACAAAATATCAAACGGTGCATTTTTGCAGGTCGCAGTGACAGGTGTGTTTGTACCTTGGTCCGTGCATCTATCTTGGCCCCTCTCTCCAGCAGCAGTCGCACCATGTTGCTGTTCCCACGTTTGGATGCTACGTGCAGCGGTGTTATGTCATTCTGCAGCAAACAGAGAAGCATTATATTTGTTATTCGGCCACAGAGGGAAGAAAACTCAATTTTAGGAAAAGAGAAGCAGCACAAATATAACAATGATATCACTAAGGTAATTTTTAGGGGAAATGGGCTCTATTTGACTGTGGCAGAGACAAATGGCTAAATAGCCCCCTCTAGAGGACAATAATCAACTTTAGCTGTGAGGCTGCAGAGGCTTACAGCATCTCTCGACGTCTTCACAAGACATCCTGCAAAGTGCTTCATGCTTTTTTCCCAATATGTATTTGAGATATTTGCTACTAAAGCAGACAATTTTCTAAATACTTGAAAGGAAATGTTATGAGACAGCCAGTCTTCTTCTAGGCTTTTCTCACAGTCCACAAACTTCAGTAAAAAACCAAAACCAGCAGTGTGTTAACACCTGTCCTGATACCTTCCTACATCCAGCCTTTGAACGCACCCTTACAGCCACGGTCATCATCCACTGAATATTCATTTTAAGGTTCAGTAACTGGAGTTTCATTCAAATATTACTCATGTAAGACTAAATAAATATGCTGGGGGGGGGGCTTAAGTTGCTGAATAATACATTTACAGTAGTGGGAGAAGCAAAATGGTGTGTGTGTGTGTGTGTGTGTGTGTGTGTGTGTGTGTGTGTGTGTGTGTGTGTGTGTGTGTGTGAGTGAGAGAGAGAGAGACTGATGTCATATAAAACACTAAACTAAAAAAAATATGATTTTTAAAAAGATTCCTCAACTTTGAAAACATCATGCAACTATTAAACTTTTTAGCAAATATGTTTCATCAGAGTTCCTCGACTTTGATCATAACTCAACAGAAATAACTCAGTAAACAAAGAGGAACTGAGCTTAATTTTCCATCCAGGGCATAAATCTGGCTTTTAGGAAGAAATGAAAGCCGGTGTTGCAGAGGATGATGAGAGCAGTCTTATAAAACAGAACGCAGCACATTCAGTGATGTAGCTCAATATCTCATTTTCATATTATTAGAAAAAAAAATCACAATTAAAATGTAATTATTGGCCCACTCCTACTGCGTATGTTTGTAGTAATGAAGGATCATTATTTTGTGTGACAGTGTGCCTCACTGATGTGTTTTTAATAGGACTTGGGGAAAAAATAAGCTCATCACATCAGCATGACAAACATTATTCTCTGTTTCTGTTTTCCTCCAGTAGTGAACAGTAAAGTGATGCAATTACAACTTATATTTATGTTTATGTTGTGTACTCCATTCACAAGTTATGGGACGGTGGAGCGTGGGGTGGACAGGTGGATCGGTGCAGCATCAGCAATAATGTACATCAGCGATGTACCAGACTGTCACTGGGAGGAGAGAGCTGAGCTGAAAGGTGAAGCTTTTGAGTTATCATCTACGTTCCAGCTCTCACCTGCGGTCAATTAGTGAAAGAGTAAGGTCTCACATATAAGAGGATGGGCTCAGCCTCAGTGACAGAGGAGACATCCAGAGGGCGCTCGGAGTAGAACCACTGATCCTCCGTGTGGAAAGAAGCCAGCGGAGGTGATTCAGGCATCTACTGGACGCCTGCCTTTGAAGGTTTTCTGGGCATTTCCAACTTGGAGGAGACCCCGGGGTAGACCCAGAATGTCCTAGAGAGATTATTTATCTCATCAAGTCTAGGAATGCCTCGGGATACCCCAGGAGGAATTGGAAAGTCTTGCTGGGGAGGAGGAGGTCTGGAATACCCTGCTGACACTGCAACCCGACTTCAGATAAGCAGATCATGGATAGATGGAATCTGTTACAAACAGATTCTGTAGCCACATTTACTCATGAATGTAGCCACTTCTAACATCCTTCTAATACAGAATAATTATAACAATTATGAATAAATCAAATAATTGGCAGGTTGGGTGAGAAAAGACACTGCTTTCACGAGCCAATCACGGTATGAGCCGTTTCCATAGGATACTTTATTTGCTACAAGCACCCAGCTACCAACATCCATCAGTGCTGCACCCATTCCTTCAATATTTGTTTCCTCCAGGAGAGTCACAGGTACAGCTGTGGAATTACACACAGACAAGCACCGATTCCTGCACATCGTTCTCCGCCCAAAACGGGAGTCTCGGTACCAGGGTATGCTGCAGCACTCACTTCAAAAGGTCTGTGTGTGTGTGTGTGTGTGTGTGTGTACCTTTGAAGTGAAGGACCTACCCTCGCTTTGAAGTCCACAGCTGCCCCTCTATTAAGCAGCAGTGTTGCTACGTTGATGTTGCCGTAGTGCGCCGCAATATGCAGAGGAGTGAACCCGCTCTGAGAGGGACGAGAGAGACAGACAGAGAGACAATTAAAGGGAAAGGAAAAAGAAGCAGGAACTGTCTAATAATGAGCCACGAGCAAAGCACGATGTGGGCATTACATGTAAGTGCATCTCGCTAAAAGCAGGCTAACAGAGCACAGCCGACCAGAGCTGAGCGGAAGCCAGGCATGCTTTGAAAATTTCAACGTAAAAAGAGGTTTTATTTTTATAATGAACATAAACTCCCCGGCCACTTTATTAAGCAAACCCATACAAGCTGATGCACTCAAGTCCAGCAGTGCTGCCATTTATTCTTATGATGGGTCAGAGGTGTGACTTTAACTTATGCTTAAAGTTTAACTTCTGTTTTATCCAATGCAAACTGATCAAAACTGAAGGTTAATGCGTGTTTTAAGGTAGAATTTATAGCAGAGCTGTCTACTGGTTTATATTAGATTTTGCAGATGTACTTAATAAAGTGGCCACTTGGTTTTTTTGTGTAATTATAGCAGTAAATGTACAGCATTTAACACTGTTCAGGGTGGCAGCAAATAGAATTTTATTATAGACAAAAATACAGATTTACCAAATAAAAACCATGCAAATAAAAAAGTAAGTTTAAATAGAGTCCATTTAAGTTTTTGTTTTCATTCCTAATAACTTCTGCTTTTATCTGGCAGGAAGCAGCAGGCAGGCGAGCATGCTTCTATTTTAGCTCATTTGTTAAAAAAAAAAAAAAAGCCAGTAAAAATCCTAAACTGCTGTCACTTCATAAACACGTTTAACCAGCTCGCTGAACATGAACGGCTAAGAAAAAGCATTCATTTCTAACTCGATGAGGCTGATCATTTCAAACAGTTCTGTCTCAGCTATTTTTTCTCATTTTATTTGCAGCAACAGGCAGTGCATGCAACAAAATTAATGTTTCTATATCAAAAATAACAAATATTGTTGTAACTCAAGTGGGGATCACAGTACAGAGAGGTGTGAAGGGAGAAACAACTGTCAAGGATAAAAAAAAAAAAAACAGCACAAGGATATTATACAACACACAGAAATACAACTCCAGAAAGACAACAAGAACAGCTAATGGTTTTTCATTTTTTTATTTCAAAATTATGTTCTGAGGTTTTGGTTTGCTCGCTGATCAACATGTTGTGTAACATGTTAGCCGGCTGTGACAGCCTGATAAACCAGTGCAGGCTGCCGATGGACACAGTCACATGTGTATGAGGACAAAAATCAAGAAGGTGATGGTCACTCAGAGCGATGCATGACAGTTATTTTCTGGTCAAATTACAAAAACAAAACAGGGCGCCCGGGTGGCTCAGTGGTGGAGCAGGTGACCATATACGTATGCCGCGTATGCATACATATGCTTGCTCTGTATCTGCCCCCGTTTCCTGTCTCCCTCTACTGTCAATGAAAGCTGCTGTGGCAAAAAAAAACCAAAAACAACTTTTGATCAAAATGTGAACGTTTCTGAGGTATTAAAAGACATTTTTCTTTCTTCCTGAGAGGTCGATGAAAAGCTTCATGCAGCTGTCTGCTGATGCCTCGAACCCTCGTCAGGGTGACGCAGCAGATGCTCCAAGAACACTCTGCAACCAGGCACGACGGGGGCTTTTGTAGAACTGCAACTTAGTGTTTTGTACAATAATTTTTTTTTATGGTAGCTAGCTCCCCCATTAATAATCCTTCAGCTAAGATGAGATAAAAACCACCTGGAGGTTGCTTTTAGCTTCCTATTTATTGCAAAATATCTCACTCTTGACATATTTCAGAAATGTAGTTAGGTTTAAAATCCCACATAATGTTTTGATATGTTACAACTTGACCACAAAGTAACAGTATGTGAGATCCAGCAGTGGATCACAGGAAATGCACTGGGAGTCCTTTTTTTAAGTTATACATGATGGTTTAGACTAAATGAATCGTGCGCCCAATAATGAGCTCCGGATGTGAACACAGCAGTAGGTGCACCGACACACTCCTACTGCTTTTTGCATGAGAAAAATCCCATCAACAAAGGAAACTGTTTTGTTGATTTCATTTGATTTGAATAAAAATGAGGCTTTGCTGCAGCAGTTTAGCCTCTTGATGAGCTCAACATCTTCATGCATACCATAAATTCTTTAACTGTGGATTTATGGCAAAGATAACGTTTTTGAATTAAAGAAATTATTTTGTAAGTTAATGCAAACTCAGATCTTGCACCATGGCAGCTCTGCTGCTCTCAGGTTTTTCCCATGTTCATTTTCCTAATCCTCGTTAAGTTACTAAGATGGTTGGTAGCCTGCTGGGTTTCACCGACAGCAGCTTAATGACCTCCACTATGGAAGTCTTTGTTTGCAGCATTATTCCAGGTGTTTTGGGCAGATTTGGATTAAATTTTTTACCAAAGGTGGGCCTCGGCCCAACCTGCACTTTAGAATCCAGGAATTTTTGGAAGGATTCTTTAACTTGGGTAAAATCATATCTGCACAAATACAGAGCAAATTAAAACAGTAAAAAATGGGAGACATTATTTTGATGTTTCTCAGTCTACGCATGGTGGAGAAGAAATTTACAGATATTTGTATCAGATATATAAATGTTGATGTACTGATGGTATCATTACTGTGGAAATCCCTTACACTGAATTTACCATGTGATCTGTTGTAAACTGCAGTATCAAGCCACTGCATACACACAAAGAAAAATCAGCGCCATGCAGACTTAAAAATCCAGCACATGGGTGACGTGCGGTCAGCGGCAAAAGCATTCATGCCAGCATTTAGTGCTCATGCTAGCAGACAGAAGGCTTTGGTGACCATGAGTGAACAATGAGAAGAAAGGAGAGGAGAAGAGAGGAGAGGAGAGGAGAGGAGAGGAGAGGAGAGGAGAGGAGAGGTACCTCTGTTGTTCTATTCACCATCATCTAGAAGGGAAAAGGGGGGATTGGTAAGGTAAGAAAAAGGAACAAGTAGAGGGAGGAACAAAAGGAGGAGGAGGAGGAGAGAATGGGGTGGTTAGTGCACCACAACAAGTACAACTGCAACACCAACATTATGGTTGCATCAAGCTGTAGGATGGGTATGTGACAATGTGGCCATAAACAATGAAAAGAACCAAAAAGCAGAAGTACACAAAACTGGGGGCTGGACTGCAACTGTCCCTCAGAGTGTTTGGCTCTACAGTGATGAATGTGTGGTAAACATGTAAATGTATCTGCATTGCTGTTTTTGTTTCTTGCCCCGAGTGGCTCTAAAGAGAATTTTATCCAAAATATGAATGCTTGTTGAATTTTTGTCCCACAGAAATGCTTTCTTATATGAACACATAAAAATGAACACACAGCAACACAAATGGACTATTAATATTACTCATAGCCCAGTGATACCCTCTGAGAATTATTTTAAAGGTGTATTTTGGGGGGAAAATAGACGAGCACAGGTTGTCTATATTTAGGTTTACCTTCACAAAGGAGATTAATATTAATCCAGAAAAATAACAATTCCAGTATTTAATGGTGGTCTTAATTTACTGTGTTATAGATTTTCTAAAGACATGTAAATTTTTACCAAAAAGCTATTTCTTTTCTGCCCTATCTTGATCTAATAATATCTGGTTGATGGTCAGTTCTATGCAAATAAAGTATAACTGATATTTTAACCCATGTTACTTGGAAATACTTTTGTAGCCTTTTTCCAACTCTATGCAGCCTGAAAGGCAAAACCCAGGGAAAATTTTGCCTTAATATTACATTACATTTCAATTACATTGCTGGTCTTGAAATTATGGCCTATTGTCCTTAATATACAAATGAATCTGCATCCAGCAGTCACCAGCTGCTAACCCTGGCAGGTACATTTCAGTGGAAGAAGTAACCAGAATCGTACCCATAATACATGAAAGATTTCATGGGGCTGTGAATGGGAAAGACCAGCTCTCAGACACAAAACAGCAGGTCATTATGGGAACTGGAGTCCAGCTGAAGGCTCAGAGAGCGTACCTTCGACTCCACGTCAGCGTTGTGGTCGTTCTGGAGGAGGAGGGCGGCGGCCTTGGTGTCATCTTTCCGTGCAGCGATGTGCAATGCTGGGAGACGGACCTTCCCCTTGGTGTCATTTTCCAGTAAGAGGGAAACCACCTGATCGTGGCCCTGCTGCAGTGCCACCGCCAGCGGAGTGAAACCATCCTGCAAACCAGAAAAATACATACATGACTGACTGTAATACTGTAAGGATATGCTGCGGTGCAAAAGGGCCACACGGATACTCAATGTCAGATGCTAACGTCCTCAGAAGCAGTAAAGACAGGTGTTTTCCCAAAGTATGACATCCACACATCAACACACTAACATACAGTACAATGGAACTGTGCATGCTAATGTAAAGCACATTTATAGGTACACTCTTAGCTTAGCAATGCTAACAGTTGCTAATTTGCTAAAAAAAAAGTACAATTAAGGCCAAAGTGAAGGCCAATAGTTTTATTATTATTATTAATAATAATAATAATAGTAATAATATGGTAGAAAATGATTTTAGGTTAAACATTAACAGAGCCCTAGAAGCTAATTTAAATTCATGAATTGTTGCTTTTCCTACTAGGAGGTACTTTTAGCTGCTCCTTTATTTCTCAAGGGGTCACTACAGCGGATGGATCCACATATTTGATTAGATATCCCTCCTGTTTATCTGGGCTTGGGAACAGCACTAGCTGTACACTGGGGCTGGATTTGTGTCTCAATGCAGAATCAAACCGTGGATCTTTTGCATTTTTTTTTTTTTTTTTTTAATTAAAGGTTGTGGAGACAAATAAATAAATTTAAGTCTGGACTCAAAGTGGTGGATAAACCTACATCTAAAGATATAAAGTACTGAAGCACCCCAGGTCACCTTTCCAAGGTTCACCTGGTGGATTCAAAGTACTGAAGCAGGGATTAAACATGTTTAATACATGACTTGTTTTGGCTGCTGGTGCTTTAAATCACCGAGCAGAGGAAAATGAATCGAACTCCTTTGAGGTGCCCGCCTGCTGCCCTTACTCCAGCCTGGCCTCCTCGGTTAAGTTGCATGATATAAATCAGAAGGCCAGCCTTTGCAGTCAGCCTGTTAAGCAGAAGAGAGGCACACAAGCTCAGTGTCCATCCGGAGTCATGTTAGTATTCTTTTCTCATCCGAGGCACTGCAGTGTGAATGCCATTTGTAAATATGGGGGAAGAGGAGGAGTATACTTGTATCGTCTTTCAGAGGTTTAAAAAAAAACCTTATTATAGAGCCAAGAATCCTAAAATATCATCTTAACAATCACGGACACTCTTTTCTTGATGTCAGCTGACAGTCACAGATTCAAACATGAAACATTTCCAGCTACTTGGAGCTATTAAAGTGACAGCTGTTCATCATTCAGACGTACAGCTTTAATCGGACAAAGAGGGAACTCATTAAGCCATTTTTGATCTCTTGCAGGCTGAACTTTTAATTTTCTGCTGCTGTGAATCCTCTCAGTGTGAAACCAATTATACGTTTTCACTTCAAGTTCAGATTTTCATGGTATACACATCAAATCTGATGTCTGTCTTCTGACGTCTGACAGGGAAGAAGTATAAAATGACGGGTTCTTAAGTTGGCACTCACAGATCACACACTATATTTAAAACATTTTGCTGGTTATCAAATTATTCATCCATTCATTTGGAAGCTGGCATGATTAAAACAGAAAACTGTAGTCTTGTGCGGGTGGTTATGAACCTCTTTTGTGTTGGTCGCCTCATGAAGGTCTGATCCTACATATCTAATTAGTACTTTGTGATGTTTTGCAGTGAACATTGGCGACCGCACTGCTGCAGAGACTTTACACCCAAACTGAAGGAAGAAAAGGCTCATTTGAAGGAGAAGAGTCAGGTTAACTTCTCTTTGCAGAAGCATGGTTGTCTGGTAAACACAAATAAAACCATTTTATGGTCAATCACACAACAGCTCGTCTGGCTCACAACCCCTCACAGTTCACAGGTTCGTACCTGCACAACAAAAACATGTGACGCTGATACAGTGTGTCCATACCTTATGAAAGGTGGCTTTCACTACAGTCTGAGCAATATTCAGGAACAACACCTAACCACAGCTTGAGCTCACTGGTCCTTAGCTCAGCCAGGGCTTAGCTCGGTTAATCTTGAGCTGCTGTTGCCTTTACATTAATTCAACAATATCTGATCATAATGACCAGATTTACATACAGGAACTTAACAAGGAAAGAGCAACTTAGCCACTTAGCAATTTATGCATTTTAGCTAATACACTGCAGACACTGTAAGTGCTTTAGTGAGCATTCAGTGTCTCACTTTAAGGACAAATGGAAATGAAATTTAGATGCTAATGGAAACATGCTAGCAAGCAGACAAGATGAGGCTAACAGCAACCTACCAACACACACACACACACACAGACACACAGACACACAGACACACTATATGTAGACAGTGATTCTCACAGGCAATATGATAAATGTAAGATGTAGCAGAGGCTACTAGCAGCGCATCTATGAATCATGAAAGAAAAAGATAGATTCCTCACAAGGAAAACAACACACTGTGTGTGTGTGCACTTGTATGTTTTCACAGGACACCGACTGTCTCAGTAAAACCAACTCAGCATCACTGCACACCCACACATCAAAGCAGAAACTCCCCCCTTGGAGATCCTACACCGCTCACACAAACAGTCTGTGCAGGCGAGAAACAAACAAACACACACACACACACACACACACACACACACACACACACACACACACACACACACACTCATATTCTGATCCAAAAACATGTTTGCAAACACAGCCACACATGTGCATACCCCCGGGTGCACAAACACATTCAAATGCATAAATTCAGGCTTTTTAAGAATTTTAAAGGTCACAGTCCATCCTTCAGCACCGCTCTCCTGTTTCATCTGATTTATCAGGAAAAAAACAAAAAGCTATTTTAATGTCCTAAAAATACAGCAGCAGCAAACAAAAAGGCAAAGACAGGGTTTTGATCTTTCTTTTAAAGCTTAAAAAAATGGAAAATGACACAGCACAAGTTCCCTCTCACCAAAATAGCACCAACCCGCTTCAAAAATACAAAGTCAATTATAAAAATAAATGTAGTTATTATGATGGGGTTATTTGCAATGTTGTACATCAAAAATAAAGAGATTTTGTAATCACCACCCCCCCTAAAAAATGCGGCTATTAACACTTACAATGTGATGGCAAACAACATGAAATAAAAATACATCAAATACAGACAAAAATTTAAAAATGCCTTCTTATCTACTGAAATGGTTAAATGTGAATTATTAAACAGAAAGACCTGCTTCCAACATAGATATAAATATATATTTCCTCTACATGAATAATTCACTTTGGTCCCGCCTCACTGGAGGAGTCTCAGAAAGGGTAAAACGAGGAGAACGGTGCGATGTGGCGGGATGACGGGGCGAGCAGGAGGCGACGGAGGCAGACAAAAGAATGATGGAGGGCAGGAAAACGAGACGGGGAGGAAAAATGAGGTGTCGTAGAGGGTAAGCTCTGTAGACAGCACACTGATTCACAAAATAAGATAAAAGCAGCATCAGATGTGCATTTGCAGAACACATCAGCACAACATAAAAGGCACATCTCTAATTTCCTTCAGACTGAAGCATCAGAGCATACTTTAAAAGGATCAGTCTAATTCATCCCTCTAACATTGTCTGGGTATCTGATACCTGATATTTTTATCTTTCTGCACTTTGGAGCTTCAAATTAACTATGTTGTTTGTAGACATCTGCATCATTAGCAGAAATAAAATGACCTGTTAGAGCTGAGTGCCACTTTTAAGGTCAGGAAGCCAAAGAAAAGTGAAGAATAACATCTTTATGTGTCCCAGTTACTGCAGTCTACAATTTATTCTTTATGTCTGATATGACAAAAACTTTTTCTTTGTGCGCCACACATCTGCCTCTGCATATTTAAGATTTACTGCACAACAATTAACAAGCCCGTGACTGGTGGCTTTATGTTTATTGCTAGAATAAAGACAATTAAGTACTGAAAATTAAGAAATGACTCACTTTACAGTACACATCTGTCTGAGGTATGAGCGGGAACCATTCTTTCACAGACTGCCATAAATAAGTGAAGAGCCACACATTAGATTACTGAATGAAGACATGGTTACAGGTTAAAAGAAAAGAAGTAGTTTCCTAAATGCTACATGAACAATCAACTCATCACAAGGTCATTGGAAGGTCATTTTTAGTCCCCTTTTAACATGCAGTGGACTGAACTGAGATACTCCACAGACCTTCTGGCCATGTTTTGTCCATGTCTGATCCGGACACCAAATTCCAAACAAACCTAAATACAAACACTGCCAAAATTTAGACTGAATTGATACTTTCATTATTTCATACTTAGAATTTGACCTTTTTGGACAAAAACGTGTAATGACTTAGACCTCAGAAGAGTAAAAAAAAAGAGGAAGTTTGTAGAAAAATAAGTCAAAAAAAGGTATCAGAAATATTATTCTGTTGGCTGCACTGAAACACATGTATCACACTGATACCCAGACTTAGTTTTTTGCTATTATTTAATTGCTATTGTTTCACAATGTACCAAAAAGGTCCCAGTACAATGTAAATTAAAGTCAGTGGCTCAGAAATTGAATGAAAAACGTCTGTCACACTTTAGTCTTGCAGCGATGGCTGTCTGCTGTACTACTGCAGATGATGGATCGCTGAGACACACTCACGGCGTAGCATTTGCTCACACCACAGATGTCAGTCTCCCGTTAACGTCACCGGTTCCTCCCTCTGTTAGCAGCTGAAGACAGCCAAGGTCAACCTGAATGAACACACGCCGCTGCTGCTGCCTCTACCTCCTTCACTATAATCACGCTGCCTCCTTACTCCCTCTAGGCAACAGATTAATCTGTGAAAATAATTATATTTTTAACCCCTAATAAACAGTCACCTCATATGCTACATTGGTTGTCTCCTAAATGAGCCAAGGGTGGCAGGCACCCATTTAACATTTGAAACAAAGAACTGTTGGTCATAATGTTACCGAGTAATTACAGAGGGGGCCGGTTAGCTATTAGAGGCTGTTATGGGTTTGTGAATATGTGCAAACACATATGAGAGTCTCTCTTTGTGCGCGTGTGTGTCTGTCTTTACCTCAGTGGCGATGCTCTGACTGGAGCCATTGTCCAATAAGAACTGCACCACGTCCAAGTGATTCTCCTGTGCTGCCATATACAGCGGAGTGAAGCCATTCTGCAGAGAAACAACAGGAGGAACGATGCTGTTAGTCTTTAAAGAACCACATCACTTAATGCATCTATACACCTCACTCACAGGGAAGTTCAACATCAGAGATAATTACTGAAACTTTACTGAAGTATTTACCAAAGCATGAAAAACTACAGGTTTTATTCTGCATATATCGATAAAGTGTTTGCTTGCTTGTAGAAAAACGTCACTTTTATCACTTTTTCTTTTACGTGATCATAAATGAAAGTCATAATTACAAAACGATGACCCTAATGCTTTTTTTTTTTTTAATATTAGTTTAAATATAAAAAAATTGTAAAGAAATTCTCTTAAAAACTGAAAAATCTGCAGAAACCAGCATGTATTCTGTGTGCAGACACGTATACTTATAGATTTATACCTACAATTAGCACCAAAAAACATTTTTTTCTAAGGAAAAATATTTAACCTGCACAGTAAAATACATTTGACAAAAAAACTGGGACTAAAAGCCAAATTCTTCACTTGACAAGCTCCAGTCCAGCTGCTAAAAACAGCAACGTTAATGTGCTGATATCACAGGGTCAGGTGATAAGATGACCAATCCCATTAATATCTCTGCTTGCAAAAGGTCACTGAAAAAAAAAAAAAAAAATCAATAAGCAGCACTGCTTCATGACAATATTGACAGGATTTCTGCATTAATGTGATAAAGCACCTTGGTGTGTCAGGCATGAAAATTGGCATTTTTCTTTAATCTATAAAATGTTTCTTAATTGAATTTTTAGAAAATGTGCTGCATTGCCAGCCATCGCTGTTATGGATTAAAACTTTGATGTGGATAACTCACTCATACTTCAAAGCAGGGAGGTTTTTCTCCCCTGACCTCTACCACTGCACACCAATGTTATAATCCAGCAGAGTTACCACGGTGCACATACCGTCACCTGCACACATACCTCACACCTGATAAGAGATAAAGCAATCTGGGGCTCAAGCTGACAGGTGTGAGTGTGGATATAAGAAATCAAATCTCCATAGCAACACAAGCATCCCAAAAACCCCTTCAGCATGCAAAAAAACCCCACCTCCCCTTCCTCCTCCTCCTCCTCCATTCTTTGTAGTTATTCTGGTGTCATTGTGTCATATGCTTTTCTCATTATAGACATAATTTAAGGGGGACAAATTATGCAAAATCCAATTTTTCATAGTTTTGAAGCATAATTATATGTCTCCAGAGTGTTTAGTGACCCAGAAAACATAAGCGGAGACCCCCTCCGTTCTCATAGAGCAGTGGTTCCCAAAGTCGAGAGTGCTTCGGACCACTTAAAAACCAGAAAATACCATGGATTTATATAAATATGTAACTATGCATACTTTTGAGTAATTACAAGTTGAATTTCTGTTATTACTGTGGCCCCTCTGCAGTACCTTCGGGCCTACACTTTGGGAACCACTGCCATAAAGTATTTTTGAAAGGAAGCATCTTTATGCTTTACTGTCCCTACCTGAGAAACACTAGACAGAAAAGCAGGGAGAGACAAAGGTGGACTGACATGGAAGAAATGGCCTGGGTCATTACTGAACCCAGGCCCCTGCAGCCTTTCTGCACATGGGTTGCCTGCTCAACCACGGTAGCTATAGTGACTCCAGTTGCTGTTGGAGAGATGTGTCCAAAAAATTTACTCCTCAGACTTTGTCACCTTCAGTGACCACAACCAGTTCAAAGGTTAAAGTATTGCTTTAAGCCAATCAGCATGCTTTACGAAAAATTATTTTCAAAATGGTGCACTACTCCTTTAATACTGATTGAGAGACAGTAGAACACCACGATCCTCTGATTCACTGTTCACCCAAACAGAAACACAAATGTGCATTAATGTATTCAGGAGACACGTGGATTCATGTAATTACTGTGCAGTTACCAGTGTTGGGCCCTTAGTAACGTATTACAAATTGTTACTTAATTACTTCCTGGATAGAGTAATTTTGTTACACTGCTCGTTAGATTAGTTTCAGGTTATTCTATAACATGACCTGAAATGCACAGTCACATGATTTCCAGTTAACAATATAAACATGAGGCTACATTCTCACATAAACATACTGACATAAATCTCTATCATAATGAGGACACACCCAAGCTCGTTCTTTTAGTGCTCAAGTAACTCAAAGTTGACAGCAACATTAAAAACCAAAGTGAGTTCACCGCAATAACCACTGCAGTTCTCCTGTAGACTGACGGCTCATCATTGCGTTACCTGCTGAAGTTCAGGCTCCAGCTGCTGGGCTGGCATCCGTACACACTCAGCTTTAAAATCACTCTGAGCTCTTCACTACTAGCTTTGTGTTAAGTGGCTGCAAAAAGCTGATGTTCTGATGTTGTGGAGTGCTCTCTGTCCTGGATGCAGTCTGCACTTTACTATCATGTTCTTGTCCTTCTGTGCAATAAAAATAAAAGTAATGCCCATATCTCCACTCCTCAAAAGGTGTTTTAATCACACAAAGTGGAATCAGCTGATTCTAGTGCAAGTGTGCAGGAAAACAAAAGCGCCTTCTTTCAGCCCATCGTACAAATAACTAAAGATACTGTTTAACTAAGTACTTGTTACTATACTGTAATGACTGAACTTGGTGCAGTGATGCTCATTAACTTGTTATACTTAACACTGGTAACTACTAGATTTTGCAGTAAAATTAAATAACCTTGACAATATCACAAATTTGTTGCAAACTAAATTTTAGCCTTTTTATTGCCGAGTGCGGGGTGTTAACTGTCCCTGCTGTCCTTGCAGAGCTGCACTCTGATTTAGAAAATTTAAATAAATGTAAAATCAGAAGGAAGTTCACATGAGCTTCAGCTCAGCACTAAAGATTATAGCTCATCAATTCCTCTCATCAGCTCCAGCCAAAGCTTTCACAGTGACATCACGGACACGTCCACTGTGAGTGTGTGTGTGTGTGCGCACATGCTGACTACTGAATGTGGGCTAAGCTGCACAGCAGAGCTGCTGACACAGCATTTAAATACACACACACACACACACACATACACACACATACACACACACACACACACACACACACACACACACACACACACACACACACACACACACACATATATATGGACCCTGTGCGGGCACATTCATCTACATGAATGCACACACACAAACATGGACTTCCAACAGAGATGATTTTACTGCAGAGCCTTGTGAGTGCCTGTGTTTGTGTGTGTGTGTGTGCGCCTTACCTGAGACTGTGCATTGACGTTGGCTCCATGGGTGACAAGCTCCTTCACCACCTCTGTCTGGCCAGCAAGAGAAGCTATGTGGAGGGCAGTGTTTCCTTTCTGTATTTCCCAATAATAATAATAAAAAAGGACAAACATTTAAGGATTACTTTGAGATTTTTGGATGCTTGTAAAGGCCTGGGCTATGCAGATCACACAGAAGAAATGTTTTGCATATTGCTCATGTACAGCAATGTTTGAGGTTTGCAATGACAGAGGGAGAGCCCTGACCTCTCTAAAAGGGCCCCACTCACTCTCTTAGTGCAAACGATTCTGTTTAAACAAATCTAATGGCCATGATGAAAGCCCCTCAACAAAAATGAAGATGAGTTTTCATTTTGGAAGTGAAAACAGAAAAAGAGGATTAAAAAAAGCAAGACGGTGGTGAGCAGGGTAGATAATAAATAACTGAATAACTAAATGCAGTTAGTCTAGTCTCAAATGTGTGTGTGTGTGTGTGTGTGGGGGGGGGGGGGGGGGGGGGGGGGGGGGGGGGCACTTGAATAACTTCCACTAGCCTCACGTTATTTCTTTTGTTTAACGTTTAACTAGTTTAACATTAAACTAGTTAAACTAGCAGAGCTCTGCTGGCTGTGAAGTGAAGTGCACCCAGCTGGGAGATGGAGATGAAAGCTGGTTGGAGGGGGCCACCTGTGAATTTTTGCACAGGGCCCCAACAGACTAGAAACGCCACTGGTTGCTCCTACTGGTCACTGATTATAAATGTAGATACTGTATATTTAAAAACGCTCATAAAAAGAGCCAAACTGCTGTCAGTCACAAGCACATGATTATCAGACTGAATCTGAGCCAAAGATTTCTGTCTTTTGATTTTCACACTTTTCAGTGTTTGACTGATGCAACCAAACCTCTGCGTGTTCATACAGAACCTGCAGATTTATATGCAGATTTATGCAGATTTAATAACACATCAGTACAGGCAGCACATATGCACATAACAGATATTTGAAATTTAAGGTTTCTGCATCATTCTTTAATGCCTGTTCAACCACAGATAATAAACTGAATTTAAATGCAAATATAAACTGTGGCATGGGGACAGAAACATTCAAGACTTAGAAAGATACTTAAAAGAGAAGAAAAGTCAGAATGAAAAAAGAAAATGTGGCATACTGAGTTAGTGTGATTACTCATACTGCGGTTCTAATGGAGGCACCTGCTGTGTGTGTCAGCCACAGCAAGCAGCAGCTGCTGCCATGTCGTCATTCTTGCTGCCACTAAACCCTCAGCACGTACACCTCGCCTCATTCCTCGCATGCTTCACCTCTACTTCCTACTGCTGCTGAAGCCCTTCTACAACAAGAGAGCTCAGTTTCATTCAGAAATAAATTTGGGGTTCTCTAAGTTTCCATGACTGAAAGCTCATTTAGGGAGTGTATGAGTGAGGGATACACATCCAGAGCTAAAATCCAGCAGAAGTGCTCCCTCTGCCATAGTGTAACATGAACTGTGAATGAATGAGCTGTACAGTAGTGTATTCTTCCCTCGTCTCTCTCGTGTGCCATTAGCCCACAGGTCACTCTTTCAAACCCCTTGACATAAAGAACTATACATGGACAGAATTTATCAGAATGTGTTTCCTCTTATGGAAGGAATCCTGTAATGCTCTCAGAGAGATATTCATGTATTATGATGTATTATCATAATTATCATATTCATGTATTATGACGTTCATATCTACAGGGCTACAAAGGTTTCTGCTTTCCTCTCTCTTTCCAGTGTTTTTTTTCTGCCCTGTGCAATTAAATCTCACCTACATGCAGCTTATGAGCGACGTGTTATCAGTTTTGGAAAGTTACAGATCACGGGCAACACTGTGACATCCTTATCGGACGCCTGCAGGAATTTCCTAAACTATCTGACCATCTGACGAGCAGTTCTGACACAAAATACTCAGCTCGATTTCGCGGGGAATGCTTGGCAGCATTTATGCTGACAGATATTCTAGTTGGACAGCCCTTCTTGTTTGCCCGACTCTGAGCATTTCGGTGACTTTTCAACATTCACACACACGTCACATGTGAGAAACTAAGTTAGGATTTTACCACTATTTCTGTCGCGTTTTATTTGAATAACTCCTTGCAGCACTGTGACGTTCTTCCAGGAGAGACTGTCTGCCAAGGTGCACTCTTATGTTTTAATATGACAGCTGCCTTTTCACTCCACTAAGAAACACCTGTATTTTCCAGCATGGTTAGCAGAAGTCCTCATGAAGAACAGCCAAATGCTTCCACAGTTTTCTGAGTTTTAGTGTGTGTGCATGCACATAGCACAGTATAGGGGATTCAGGGGACTGGAACAACTATTTTGAATAATATCATGAAAAAATCGGACTAAGAGCGCATGGCACATGGGCACAACACACATTAAAAGAGAAGCAGCTCAGTCGGCTCCTACCTGTAGAGCTAAAGTTTACTTTTATAAACTTTATGGTAACCAGATTTCTGCAATGCAGGGAAACATCTGTAAAGATTTCTAATCATTACCTAATTTCACCCACTAACTTAATTTGATGTGGTGATGTCAGCATAATGGCTGAAAATCCAATCATCAGGAATTATCATGAAAAGAAATTGCAGGAACAGGAGAATTTAATTTTCCTCTCGATGGATAAATTTAATTTCTTGTATTTTATCATTTGTGGTTCCAGTGGAGAATTTTACTGCTAAATACTTTACACACACCCCACAGCCAACAGCTCTATGTGCTGAAATATCGTCATGTCCATGACGGGGCAGACTTCCACTAAATCAGTGCTCGACCTCTCTGCTTACATGCAGCAACTCATCTCCTCTACCGCTGCTCAAGCAATGTGACTTTGGGAAGGTGCAGACTCAGCAAACTGTGCGTGTGTGTGTGTGTGTGTGTATTCATGCATACACAGCGTGCCTGTGTGAGTGATTGTGTGTTTATGCATCTCCTGGGTGGCACACACCTTGGTAGCAGCATCTACATTGGCGCCCTGCTTGATAAGCTCAGCCACCACTTCCACATGGCCCTCCTTCGAGGCCAGATGGAGCGCATTGAGACCGTTCTGGAGAAAAAGAAGAGGGAGGAAGAGGAAGTGAGAGGGCATTAAAATCATGAAAACGGCTTATTGTTGTGTTTTATTCCCTGAAACTTTAGTCTCTCTTGAAAACATATAAACTCTCTGTGTGCACCTTTTGTTGACAAGACTTTTAATCCAACCCATTTCACATAAATAATCTAATCTAGTTTATCCTTTTTATTTTTAGAAAAGTCAGTCTCCACAGACTCTCATGTTGAAATTGATGACGTTACAACAGAAATAAATATGTTTACCGCCTGGTTTGAAAAACAGCTTTAATCTTTTAATCTAATTTCCTCCTTCAGCCACAACTGTCTGCCGGGGTCACCGCAGTTAAATCCAATCACTGAACAGGACCTCCTGAGCATGTTTCGAATGCTGGAGCATTTTAGAGCAATTAAATAATAATAAAAGCAAATAATAGGGCTCGCTGCACTCATGCTTTGGTGAAGGCAAATTTAGTATTTAATTTATATGTGGCTTAGCACTTACTAGCAGCCAGCTTGGTATTTAGCTTCTTTAGCTACTTCAGCTCTCCTATGGCATTCCCATCAGCTACATGTAGACAGTGTGTAAAGAGCTGAAATGAAGCTTAGTGTGTCCTCAAGGTAACAGTGTGGCTCACTGACATGTTTGACCTTTTTTTAGACCACACCAGAGCTCTGTGTAATAGAAGAATAACTTCTATTTCTCTATACACAGATAATACAATTCATTTTTAAAGATAAAAAAACAATATCACTAGATCTGCCCCTTAAAGTATTCAGATAACATAGCTGAAGAGCCAGATAAACTGTTCACCTCTACAAGTTTGTTTGTTTTGCCAGGGGTCCAATCTCTTGTATTTGTGTTTGAACTTTGTAAGTAATAATTTCTGTATATGAACTGCAGCAATGCTGTGGCTGCTTCACAAATGATGTCAATAATTTAGGCTAAACATAAAGAACTATTTCTACTATTTGAAGCTGAGTTTTGAGCTTCAGGGAGCAGAAGAGTGTGACATGAAGAAGTGTCCTTGACAACATTTTAGAGAATAAATGCAAGGGTCCATGATCTGAGATGTTTATATGGTGATTTTTTTAGAAAATTGGGGCGAAATTTTACTTAAAAAAAAATCTCTACAATGGTACAGTCCATCTATTGGCAAGCTTACCTGATTGCAAATATTAATGTCGACCCCATTCTTCAGGTAGTCCAAGGCTTTCTCAAGGTTCCCAGCCCGAGCTGCTCGCAGATAACAAGCGTTTATGTCAGTCTGCAGGAAGACAGAGACAGAAGAAAATGATTAACCTAAACTTACAATTTATCACTTTATATATCAATATATGAGCTGAGCAAAAAACAGATAAAAGACACCAGAAAGAAAGAAAACAAAAAGCTGCGTAAATGAATGCAACACACAATTAGAAACTCCAAATTCGGCTGTGTTTCTGTGTAATACAAAGAACATTTATTATCCTAAAACAGCAAAAATATTCAGCGTTTGAAGCTTTTTCTGGAAATATGCTGAAAGAAAATACAGCAACTCCAGGTGATTACAGCTTACTTATGAAACAAGATAAGGTGAGTAAATCCCTCAAGGCTTCCATGTTATTAGCTGAAACGAATAGGTTAGATGTTGTGTGGTAAACCCTCTGAGAGCTCGAAGAAGCTCAATAAGAGCCAAGGTAAGAAACGATTTCTAAAAGCAGGTCTGAGAGAGAAACAAAGCAGGAATACGCCAACACGCCTGCAGGGTTAAAGAACTTTAAACCAAGCCAAGAAAACAAATCCAAGCCAACAAGCAGCGGATTTACTCAATATATCAAAGTTTGATCGCTGCCAAGATTCAGTGACACATCTGGATTAAGCTAAACATCAAACTGCAACTGAATTTGACAGCCCTGATTAAATTAAATTAATTAGATCTTAAGAACTTAACTTCCTACATTATTCTGATTGATATTCAATTAAAGCATATTTTCAGAAACTAATAAATAGAACTAAAATAAAGAGTAAACACAGATGAAGTAGTAATACTTTCTCACTAATGCAGCCTTGGGAAGCACATGATAGTATTATCTCACAAACAAGTATATTAGTACCTGTGCAGGAGCCAAAGGCAGCACATTTAGGAAGACTGAAGTTCACTGTCTGCATTCATGCTCATGTGCTGGTGTGTCTGCATTGCTCTGCAATGACTACTGTAAATGAGCTGTTTATTTTGGACTTGGAACTAATAAATCTTGAATGGAGGAAGGAGGAAAGACCAGTACCGACTCAATCTATACACACACTGTCAGCACTATGAAAATGAGAAAAATGGCATGTCTAAACTGGCAGAATATCAGCTATTAGCATAATGAGCATGCTAGATACAATTAAAGTCTATTGCATTTTGTTTCACAGAGATAATATTCTTCTATTAATCAATACACTGCATCTACACCACATATTACTACCAAACGGGCCGATCACAGTTGCTGACATCTATAAAACTGCGACATCAGACTATGGCGTAGATTTAATGTTGCACTATAAATCAAATGATAGGAATATTTAAGATAAGTATGGAAGAAAAAGTGAGTGGAAGTCAGAATAAAAGCTTTAGCCCAAGATGATCACAGCCAGCTTATCAACTATAATAAAAAAACGTATTTCTTTTAAGCTGACTGGACTGACCTACAGAGGATAACTAGTGGGAGCATCCAAAATTATTGTTTTTGAAAAGCAAAGTGCCTTTTTTTTTTGCAAAGAGTGTAATTATGCCAAACACAGAGTCAACCCTAACATCTACTGCGTGCACCTCTGATGACTAACCGTCTCTCTCAGGGGAGCAGCAGCAGCAGCTGTAGAGCTATTTGCAGTTTACCTGTCACAGCTGCAAACACGTGTCATTATCGAGCTGAGCTGAAGATTCTGAAAGAGGGAACTGGATATGCTGTATGCGCGCATGTTTATATCTGTGCCTGTGTGTGAGGATTTCAGGGTGTGGCCCATTTAGGCAGAGCAGAAACAAAGTGTCCCACGGCAGCAGGAAGGTTGAAAACACTGGAGAAACACGCAGACAGGCAGTGTGTGTATCTGATTTCATGATTGCAGTGCTGTGATGCTCCAGCCTGCCACACCCATGTAGTTGAATGGATGCCTACACAGTGCACAGGATAGGCACTCTCAAATTACTGTTTGCTCATGTGCCCGTTAACCTGCAATATTCTCTACAAAGCAAATGAAGGGATTCATAGTTAGCATCATGCTATCATTTCAGGAGATGATCTTCATTTTGCATCTGAGCTCATCTGCAAACCCATGTTCACACACATACTGTGTTTGATGCAGAATTCACTTCATAAAGGACAATTTTATTCAAGCGTCACTGACAATGGAAGAATTTGTTTACGATGACATGGACGATGGCAAATCCTAAATGGATAAATACAGTAGAGTGATTTCCGCTGAGGATTTGGGGAAATGCCTGACTCACTTTTACAGCTTCAGTTTATCTTCTGTTTCTGGCTATTCCCTATCTGGGTCTAGGTAATGGGAGCAGAGAACGCCCTTCTCCTTAGCCACCTCCTCCAGCTCTTGCATGTGGGATGGCAATACGATCCCAAGCTAGTCGAGAGGCAAAATGTCTCCAGTGTGTCCTGGGCCTGCACAGAACACCTCACCTGCGAGGTGTCCAGGAGGCACGCTAGTCAGATGCCTGAAGCACCTCCAGGTGCTCCTTGCCTTTTCACATCAATGTGTGGAGGAACAGTGGCTCTGCCCTGAGCTCCTACGAATGACTGAACTCACCCTCTCTCTAAAACTGAGTCCAGACACCCTTCAGAGGAAGCTCATTTCTGCCACTTCATCAACTCCACTCCTTTCCCACTCATGAACCAACCCTCCCAACTTAAACAACTCTACCTCACCCAGAAAATTCTCCACTCAGAGTGGGCACCTCACCCATTTCCGGCTGACATCCACGGCCTCAGACTACTTCTTATCCCTGCTGCTTTGCTCTCGGCTTCAAACTGATCGAGTGAGAGCTGGAGAGGTCACTGCTGGATGAAGCCAGGAGGACCACATCATCTGCAAATATCAAAAGGTGTGGTCCAGAGGCCACCGAGCCAAATTATGTGTTTGAGTTTTGTGGATAATACAGTCCTCCTGGCTTCACTGGGTGGATGACATCATCTAGAAGAACAGCCGAACAGTCACATTCATTTACCTCCATTTTTGTTCTTCACCTTCCTGTACTGGTAGAAATATCTGCTACATTACCTGCTAAATGCTCTGCTGTGCTCAGCAGCTAGTCTCCAGCTGCATGTCTGTCTGCTGGCACTGAGCAGGAATATTCAGCTGCTTCTTTGAGGGTTTTCACTGAAAACAGCTGCCTGCTATGACAAAAGACCAGCAGCAGTGAACCAAAGCAGCAAAGCTGAAACTCACTTTGAAACAAGTTCCCTCTTTCAACTTTGCCTTTGATGCATTGTTATTGTAAAAATACAGATTATAGCAGCTTTAAAGGTTTTCATTACAAACATTACTGAACAGACCGAGGCCGCTGCTTTAAACTCGTAATAACACAGTTTCCATGTTAACCGAATGAAGGAGAGTGTTTCACAGTTGGTCTTTGTGCAATTTAAAAAGCTGTCCGGTGATACGAACAATCACGTCACGCTCGCTGCTCCGTGATCTGCGCTATTGTGGACAGATTACTGGCTGAAGCTGTTCGCTGAGGTCATTTCCCAATCAGCAGATCTTATCTATGATCATCATCACACATACTCAGACAGACAGACATAGGAGAGGTCAGAGCATGTCAAACACAGGCGTTTACTGGATGACTGCAACTGCAAGTAACCTCTCTAACAGAGCTCAACATTACTGTTAATGGTACTACTGCATTACAGCTTTTGTAAATGCTATTGATTCTTGTTATTTCTCTGAAGCCTTTTTTTGCATGACCATGCAAAAAGGATACGCTCTTCTTTCTCGGGGGGAATCGTGCCGAAATGATTCCATTAGTTTGGATGTTTAAACAGCCAACTTGAATCCAATACAGAATAGAGTACTGCAAGTAAATACACACAAAATCTTTCTTAGCAATTAAAAAGTGTTTACCTAGAACCCGAAACCTCCACCTCCACAACACACTTGCATCTTTCAAAATAAAATATTTAGTAAGAGTTCTTCCTACCACTGACTGAATGTCTGGAGGCAGTGTGCCGTGGAGGTTTTTAAAACCCCGAGAAGAGTTGTAAGGCCCAGGGCCAAGCATTTCAAATTTAATGTGGGGGCAGGCTTGGCTGAGCATTATCAGAGTTCCAGTTCAAAGCATTATCCTCTGGAAGAGTACTCCAGCCAAAGAGCAGTGCGAGTCCAGCTCCCAGTTTGGTCAAGTTGACACCAGCAGATACTCGACACACGACAATGAAAATAGCCACACGTCACTGCTGTGCGTGGCAGATAATCAAGATGAAGACAGAAGAGATAATATTTTTAATCTTTAAATGTAACCAAACCCCTCAGTTTCTGCCTCTGTTACTGAGACAAATGCACAGCTAGACTTAAGCTCTGAATAAACACATCCACTGACCAGCTGTGACATTAATCTGGCAGTGAGGTGCCGGCATGCATATACTCTCCAGGCCACTTCATTAAGTACACCTGTTCATCATACCTAATCAGCCAATCACAGGGCAGCAACTCAAAGCATTTAGTAATGCAGACATGATCAGGGTGCCCTGCTGAAGTTCAGGCCGAGCATCAGATGGTCTGGTAGGAGTATTTCAGAAAGTGCTGATCCACTGAGAATTTCCTACACAACCACCTCTGGGTTACAGAGGATGGTCCAAAAAAAGAGCAAATATCCACTTACTTATACTCCTTAGTACCAAATGAGTATCACTTAAACACCACAGCCTACCTGAGTATTGTTTCTGACTATGTCCATCCCTTTATGACCAGAGTGTACGGTAACGTTTGGGTTGTGAAGAGGAGGCGACAAACGTACTTAGCAGACAGTCAAAAACGCACAACTACACTGGTACTGGGAATTCCACAGTGTTGTCCTTTAATAAACACACTCTTCACCAACCATATAGAGCCCGGCTGAAAGGCTGCTGCACTATCATACATGAAGTAAGCAGAGTTCATACAACCCGTAACATTACTAAGAGTTGGGGAGATGGAATAACAGAGGTCCGCCTCGATCCATGCTTCCGTCTGCCAAAACGTTTCTCCCACGCTCTCTACAGAGGAGCGGTGGCGCACACTTGTGACATCACTAACAAAAGCTTAGACTGTCGTAAAGAGACACCACACAATTACGACTGTTACAGTACCCATCTTCTGATGACTGCTTCCAGCAGGAAAATGCACCATGTCACAAAGCTCAGATCCTCTCAGACTGGTCTCACTGGCCTCCACAGCCACCAGCCACCTCACTCCAATAAAGCACCTCTGGGATGAGGTGGAAGGGGAAAGTTGCATTATGGATGTGCAGCCAACAAATCTGCAGCACCTGTGTGATGCTGTCATGTAAATATGGACCAGAATCTCTGAGGAATGTTTCCAGCAGCTTTCTGAATCTATGCCACAAAGAATGAAGGCAGTTCTGAAGGAAAACGGTATAAGCAGGGTGTACCTAACAAAGTGGCCGGAAAGGCTATGTGAATTCAGGAATGTCAGCCCACGAAGGCCATTCAGCTACAGAGATCAAACCAATAATCATGTTTTCCTTTTCAAATGAATGTTCATGTCTGCAGTTCCTGCCACAAACTTCTAATATATTTGTTATCACCCCTCTCGGGTTGCTCTGCTCTGATTCTGTGCCAGACCGGCTGGCGTGAGCCGATGCAGCCGTCACCTTCATCACAATATTTCTGTCCACAGTGGAGCTGAAATATTTAGTTGGTTACTTATTTGTCTTTTCAGGCACTACAGGAAACTGAGTGATGTCTGATCAACACAACAATTGCTCTGAAGACAGCAGTTCAGGCCTGTAGTAACAATTAAGTGATTGCAGGTTGGTCAGTAATAAAAATAATAACTACTCACAGACCTCTTCTATAATTTGGAATGAAACAAACAGACAATTAGGCACACGTTCAGCTTGCTGCAGATTAATTAACGGGATCTTTTGCAAGTTTTATTGTGTAAAGTTTATCCTGAAGCTGAAGTTGTAACTTGAGTTCACGCTACCATCTGAGTGGAGACCTGCTCAGCTTTGGCTGTCAGTCGAGTGCAACTTTATTTATCTGTGAGAGCGATATGAAAAGAATGTTTCAGTCGCTCTTATTCCACAACACGCCACTTCACACTCACACAGTCACACGCATTCCAGTATGAGAGCTGCCCTCTGACGCCGAGGGGCGAGAGTTTCTCATACGTATCACCAGCTAGCTATTGTGTAGAAGCTCATTTTATAGACACTTCTGTAGCCCGAACAGTTACATTTACACCCTCGCACTTTCTTTTGCAGGTTATATCCGAGATGACTCAACTTTAACCACCATTAATCTGCTGCTTGGGTTCTGTGTTAAGCTAAGGAGGAACTAAATAAGGATATGCTGCATACTGTATATGACATATCAGCAGGTTACCGAAGACTTATTAGTGTACGAGCCATCTTTCTACCTCACTAAATAGAGATGAATGAGAGCAACATTAATAATGAATTAATGCACTCTTTGTTTTTTACTCTTCTATTCCCCTTTTCCACATACAATACAGAGCATGCGCCACTATCCAAGGTCAGGTGCTTCCATTCACATCAGCCTGTAACACGAAACTGTATCCACTGTAAACTGTATGTACAGACTCATATAAACACAATAAAGAGGAATTTATACATGTACAATCACAGTGAAGCAGTTAGGATTGCAACAAGACACACACACACACACACACACACACACACACACACACACACACACACACACACACACACACGCACTGCAGCAGAGTGGTGCAGCAGAGTTATCACTGCGACCCGTCCCATCAACAGCCCCCCAAGCCAATAATCTGCCATCTTCATCATTCGACTGTGTCTCGTGCCTGGACTGGTAACTGCCCCAACATCACTAAATCCTACCAGCTACAGAATCTCCAGTCCTGCCAGTATTACAGCAACATACCAGGAGACAGGAGGCTAAGTCTGTGAGCTCAGTGACTTTACAGTAAAGTACAGTAAAGACTTACTTCTGCCAAATATTCTGCTGCCTCCTCCACTGCCATGTTTCTCAGCCTGCAGCTGAAAGTGTGAAACCTGAGCACTCAATTACTGTAGCAGCTTAGCCCTAGCTTGGAAGCTAGGGAGAGAGGGATGGGGGCAAGAGAGGAGAGGGAGTAGGGGGAGGGACTGTCTGACTGAGTGAGCGGGAGGGAGAGAGAGAGAAAGACAGAGAGTGAAAGGGTGTGAGAGAGAGAGAGAGCGAGGGGCATTATGTCACAGCTAAAAATACCTGGCTTGCAGTGAGAAAGTCCAGAGCACGGAGGAGGACGATGGGGACGAGGGGGGGACGGGGGAGGCAGAAGACTTCCGGCGTTAATCTCAGACCGGCGCTGACTGAGGCGGCACAGGGTCAGTGAGAGAGTGCACGCCACAGTTTCCTGTGTTTCATTAGTTTGAATTTTTATTCAGGTTAAAATTTTGTTTTCAGTTGAGTTTTGTTTCATCTAATTTCCAGAATGGATTCTTTTGTTTCAGTTATTTTTACTGTTTAAAAACACTTTATTATTATTATTATTTGTTTTAGAGTCGGTGAAAATTTAAGATGTCCAAAACAGATCTTACAGTAAAAAACAAACATATGCAGCAACACTTCATCACACTGACAAATCTGAACTAACTGAAAAAGACTAGCACTAAAGACTTTTTCTAAAAAATACATCATTAAAGTCTAGCTTATATATTTTTATACCTAGCTTTATTTTATGAGTTTAGTTTTCCTTAGCTCTAATAATGCAATGCAAACAACCAACAGCTGCTTGTTAAAAGCAAAATTTTAAAAATTTAAATCCCCTCCAGTTATTTTTACTTGTCTATATTTAATTAAGATTTATGAGGTTTTTAAGATTTTGGTTCTCAAACATATTGGCTTGAGGCTCATACAAAATAAGGATGTGATTTTGGTCCCCTGCCATCTCAAAGTGTAGCTTTTGTGCTTTTAACAATGGAGGATGCTCATTTTAAACATGGCCAGCATTTGAAATATTGAAGTAAATGTTATGTATGAATAATTCCTGTGAGTCAAAAGCTCAGGCTTCAGACACTTTTTCGACTCCTGGCTCTATATGATGTCACTAAGATCCTTACATGGTCAGCTGAGTACAGAAGCCCAACCCACTTGCTATTCAACTGTTTTGTTTTCAGCCAGTAGCAGGAAATCACAAGAAAGTTGGCTTAAATGGAAAAGAGCTAAAAAACAAAAATCTTGGTTCAGCTGGAGGACGAAGTGAGGCCGTGCACAAAGGCACAGTATTATAATAAAAAGAGAAGTCGTTACAGTTTATTTTAAACTGTCATTAATAAAAAGATACTCAAATAGCCTCCACAAATAAAATCTATAATTGGAAATTAGCATAATGGGTCCTTTCCAAGGAAGTCAGGGAGCTGTTAGCAGTTTCACTAAAAGACATTTTCAATTCAAACTTGTGGAAAAAAAGAGAGATAACCAATAAAATAGGGACATATCTCACTCTGGGCCTCATGAACCCTCTCAGTTCTGTTGTGATCATCGGTTGGGAACCACTGGATTATCTAACCCTATACAAACTACAGCTACAACAGCAACATGCTGGTTACACACTGATGCACCATCTTTTGTTTTTGAGTACATTCTTCAGACTTGAACTCGACACTTTTACTGAAGTAGGAGATTTCCATCTTTCTTACAATAACTAAAAGTTGGAAAAAGAGCACAACACTCTCTCCAGCTGTGAGTCTGTGTTTGTGAAAAGTTGTGTAGGTTGAAGGGTTAACAGAGAATCCACTGCACGCAAAATAAACTGCAGCAAAAAGCTTGGCAGTCAAGTATTTGCTTCTTATCTACTCACACAAAAAGGTGTCTGCGGACACACCGAAGTCTGTCAGAGTAAAATCCACCAGCTCACTCAACATATTTTCCTGTCAGTTCCTTTTTTTCGACACAACTAGATTCATACACAAAGTGCACACAAACACATGAGGCTCCAAGGGTCAAAGTCCAGCAGACAGATTAGCAGGATTTGGACATTTCCACTCGTGTTAAAGAGACAGACAGCCATGATTACCCGTTAGAGGAATTTACCAGGCAGACTGAGAATATCAGTAAAAAAAGTAAATTATGTTACCGATAAGTCTCGAGCAAAGAGAGTGAAGTAAGCAGCATCTGAGTCTTGGAAACATTAAGTGTGATATAGTGGCAGTGGCACAGTGGGTAGGCGCTCGCCTTGCCGGTTCGAACCCCTGTCCCTGCGCTGCGTTGTGTCCTTGGGCAAGATACTTAAACCACATTGCCTAACGGTATCTCCGGCTGCAGATGCTCATCTCTGGATGAATGATCTGGAACGATCATTTCGTTGTGTGCACAATAACAATGAGTTGAATCTAACATCTTTTCTAGTCTTCGAGGACGGTTCCTGTGAGCTTGACCAACGTGAGCACAAAGCACTCCATCAAACAGTGAATTTCTTTATAACACACCTGCAAATGTGGCACAGCAAAAAAGACACAATGCTGCTGACGTAGCTTCACACACAGCACTTCAGTTGCCGATGTCTGCTGTCATTTTCCTAAGTATCGATAAATAGCACCTCTTTTCTGATAACATCACAAAAGCTAGCAGCGTAAAAGCTAGCAAGCATGATTGACCAGGGAGCAACAAGTACTCATCCAATTCATCCAAGATTTGTTGCCTAATTTAACAGTGATTGTATAGCATGAGCTGCATAAGTTGGCAACTAGCTGATGAACATAGCGAAGGCCACAGGAGCCGAAGACGCAGATATTCAGTCACTACTGGAGTCACGAAGGCCAAACCAGTGCTAAAATAACAGTGAAAATTAGTCCAGCAACACAAAATTTATTAATGCTGCTCCTTAACAGCTACATCTACATAGTTATTTGGGAACAGTTATTGAGCTGTGATAGTCCAAATGATTACTGCACATTGTTAAATAAACCTGAGTTAGGTTCACATGAGCTACAGTTTTATGGGGGTGCAGCATACAAAAAATCTCAGCCAGGTTTTAGAAACGAGGGCTTTCCAAAACCAGAGGTTATTTTAAAATTATTACAAAACCACAAACAAAGACAATCAATTTGGGAAACACTATAACAGAGTGTATTTAATGTACTAACACAAACTGTTGAACTAGGGAGGCGGAAAACCAGAGTAAATAAACACGATGTTACTGCGTGAGGGAGAACACGGGGAAACACTCGGTGTCGCAACAGTCGGACCTGCTCAAATATAAAAGAATCTGCTTTGGAAACACATTTTAGTATCAGCGCTCGACTGGTAGGGTTATACACAACCCCGTTACATGTTGAACTCATAATTAACTTTATAGACTCTGTTACATGTTAAAAAATGTCTCTGCTTTCTTTTCAGGAGCTCTGCACTGACTTCTCTTTGCAAATTACTTCAAGCTGGTAAAAGAATGATGGTATGTAACACGTGACGCAGACACTTCAAAAATTCATACTTCAAAGTATAGTTTAATGTTCAAGCAGATTTAATGGTTTTTACAGTTTTTAATAACTTGACAGATACAATATTGAATTTTGTTTTTTTTTAAGTGAAATTTAGTGTGTGACTGCCAGATATTAGCAACACTTGCCTCTGGTCTGTAGCCCCTTAAAGGAAAAAATGTGTAAAGTCATGAAACCGTGTCAAACAGCCTGTCAGTGGACATTTACCCCAGAAAGATCATTAAATGGCTTCCCTGCCACCTTCTCCTTTAAAATGAGAGCGAGCGGCGTAATGAAGTAGATCCGAGTCTACCGCAGGAGCAGAGCACTCATTACTAGAGGATCTAGAGATAGAGAGAGGACAGATCTATTCAGCACCACCAAACAGTCAAATATAGAGATACCAAAGCCTGACTCATGGCTAACAGCTCACAGGCTCCATCCCAGCAACCATCATTTCTCCTGGTAAAGTCTCCCTGAGCTTCACACTAAATCTTCAACTAATCACTTGATGTCAAACCAAGTCCATACAGCGTAACAAATACAGAGACTTTCAGTGGTGCTTTTTGAGGGTTAATAATATAAAAAATCATGTAATCTTTAAATTAGCTCTAGAACAGTTTCACAGTAATAGCCAAATCATGCACATAAATGATATTCAGATAGCAAAGGCTTGCCTGTGGTGTTATCAAAATGTCTACAAGTAAAGCTATCATGTGTTTGGTTAATAACCTCATCTTTGACAGAAATCCTGTGTTTTTGTCTTTGCTGCAGATCAGAATTGTGTTTGCAGTGCTGCTGCCTGCAGCAGCTTATCAGTCCCCTCTGCCCAGAGACTGTAGTGACATCTACAGAGGCGGCGCAGGCCTGGATGGAGTCTACACCATCTATCCAGCTGGCTCCACCTCTGCTGTGCAGGTTTACTGTGACATGAGCAAAGACGACGTTGACAACTCTGCAGAAAAGTGGACGGTGAGGATTGTTCATCCCTCTTTTTCCAGACTTCAATTACTGCATTAATTAATGCGTTTCAGCTGGCAACTGGTTATTTAACCCCCAAGTGATGCACTGGGTAGCTTCTTATTGCTTAAACAACCATGCAGGAAGACTGATCCCACAGGTGTGAAGAAGATGGTACTCATTTCAGGAGGAACAAATCACTGGCCTGTATAAAGTAAAGAACACAACCAAGAAGATTGCTGAAAAAACTAAAAGTGGGTTAAGAACTGTCCAAATGCAAGAGAGGTAGATGAAGTGATGCACCCGTCATGACCATTGCCCACCGTACAAGCCCATGGGGGCAGTGTTATGGTCTGGGGTTGCTCCATCAGAACCAGGCTCAGGGAGGGGGGGTCATCTGCCACAGTGTGCTGTTAGCAAAGCTAAAGGCAGTCCAAGGAAATAAAAGAGTGTGTGACTTCTCTTTTGGCTGATCAGTGTATAATTGGCCTTTTACTGACAGTTTGTTAAACTTCTGTTAAATCCAGGTGATTCAGAGAAGACAAGATGGGACAGTGAACTTCTACATGAAGTGGGATCACTACAAAACTGGATTTGGCAGTGCTGCTGGAGAGTACTGGCTGGGTAAAATAAATCTTTCTGCAGTTCTTTGAATTACATTAAATTTGTCTGATGTTCTGATTATTTTTTATTTGACCAGTCAAAAAAAAAAAAAACGTACTGTTATTAAGTTACTTTAATGTAAAGTGCTTCTGGAAGCGTTGGTCACTGAACAGCATACTGTATTTATGGTTCCAGCAACAACATCAGCTCAAGCCCCTCAACTCTGTCTAAAACAGCTTATTTCAGATTATCACAGTGGCTCCCTGTTTTCTCTTCAAGGCCTGGAGACAATGCACCTGCTGACCCAAACCAAGAACTATGAGCTGAGGGTCGACATGGAAGATTTTGAGGGCCAGAAGGTCTTTGCCCATTACTCCTCTTTCTCTGTTGGTCCAGAGTCAGATGGATATAAACTAAACTTGGGAAGTTTCATCAAGGGTGCAGCAGGTGGGACATTTTTTTCTGACTCTTAGAGCTGATTTTTTTCCCCCACTTAACCCACTAACAATCTGTCTACGATGTTAGGATTTTTCCTTAGGTCAGACTAAATTTATGGAGTGTGTCTGAATGAGTATTTTCTGTATTTTTCCTTTAGGAGACTCTCTAAGTATTCACAATGGAATGAAATTCACCACCATTGACAAAGATCAAGATACACATCCTTCAAACTGTGCCAGGGTGTGCTATGGAGGATTCTGGTACAGTGCGTGCTATGCTGCAAACCCCAATGCTATCTACATGTGGGGGTCTTCGCCCACTTTAACTGGTGTGCACTGGAGAACTTTTAAAGGGCTTGAATACTCCCTAAAAACCATGATAATGAAGATTCGACCAGTTGCCACATAAAAAGCTGGTTCTCTGTTGTGCTCAGTAGCCACTTTAAAATTCTGATTTTATGTGCAGAGCATTGCATTCTCAGGCTCCCCCATACAGCATGTTATTATCTCGTTCACAATCAGTTGTAAGCTCGCTCACTTAGATTGCGTCCCATGGACCAGCCATAGACAGCATAAAACATGGACATAGCTTCCGGTTTGGCAAAACAAAGCCAGTCCTTAAGTGCCTTAAACCTGGATTCTCTCTGAAGGAACCAGGTGGTGACCTTATAGAAGTCTGTTGGATAACAGCTTTCTGTTTTGACCTCTGTAAACACTTTATTTTGTGTCATATTGAATACATAAATCTTGGTCATACCATGTTTCCAAATGGAGGCTTATCTGTGGCATGAAATCACACGCTCATTGGTTAACAAGCTGTCAATCACGAGTCACGGTCACACCCGGCCCTTCTCGTCACATCTGGCTTTTTGTATAGAAGATGTGACGGTGGAAACGCTCGTCTCAGGGCTTCAAACTGGGATTTCAGAAACAAGTGGATGACGTCACGGTAAAAGCTACATCCATATTTTACGCAGCCTAAGCCTGCCCTGACTTGAAGATTTTCAGGTCATGTGGATGCTTTTTAAAGTGAGCTAAATACATGTTTGTTTAGGAGTTAATTTGGGTGATACGAGTTTGCTGGGCCTGCATTTACACCATGTTTTATTAATTCTTGAGCCCTGCTTTTACTGGCAGATATTCATGGTGCAGTTTGTATTGTTAATTCTGTCATTGTATGCTGTAGAAATAAAGTTTCCTTGCCTGCTTACTTGTACAGAAGTAAAAATAAAGTTAAACAGTACATTTGTGATATATTTTTGGTATGATTTGTGATTATCTCTCAAGAAAATATCAGACTCTACTTAAGTAGCCCTGATGTTCTGGGCCTTGGTGCAGCCCCTCAGTTCATCCATCGTCTAAAACAAGCTCTTAATTGCCCCTCTTCTGATTGGCTGCCCTTTGCAAACAGAAGGCTTAAATGTCAGGTGGGTGGGGTTTCTGTGCTCACAGTGAGGACTGTGTGCCTGAGATCATCATATTAAGGAACATCGCTTCTCTCTGAGCTTTGGACTCACTGGTAAAACTTAAATACACTGACCTCATTATTTGGCCCTTATTTAAATGGTTATTAAACACATTTGTCTTCAGCTTAAAGTTGTTTCCAGTGTTGAAGATTTGCAGAAATATTTCCAAAGACAACATAACAGTAAGCAGGACTGACACTGACCAGTTATTCTACAAATATAAAACAGCAAAGTGAAGCTAAAATATCTCAGAGCCCAACAAACCCTGAAGATTTTTTTTTTAATGTACACTGCTATAGAATCCAGAAAAACGGCCAATCATCCCCACAAAGACTCTAAGAGAGAGAAAAGGAGGAATACGCCTCTCTCATCACTGCAGGCAGGTCGGAGGCTGGGATTCCACAGCAGAGTTAGCCATGAGATATTCCCACACACGCAGAGTTTAATGATCCGTCTTTGGCATTTTATGACATCTGTGGAGGGAGGGAGGAGGAATGATGTGAAAAGGAGGGGTTGCCATGGCAACTGAGGTTCCTAAATTTCCCGGGTTCATTTCATGTAGCGGGACCGATGGAGCTTTTTGATGCTGAAACTACAGGCGCTGACAGACTGACCCATACAGCGTGACTGCGGTGGGACTGGCAGCAGCAACATAAACAGCTGCCAGCAGAGACAGGCGTTACACCTCAGCATGTTTAGAGATGAGAAGCACAGGATAACACAGATATTGCAGCGACTGATCAGATTCATGTTTGCTATTCTTGGATCACACAGTTCAGAGTTAAACTCAATTTTATTCACCCAGTTTAAAAAGTTTTATAGAAACATAATCATTTCTGTGCCCCTCACTTCTGTTTCATGCTTACGTTTTAGAGACATACCAATGATGGACTCCTTGCAACTAGAAAAAAAATGACTGCACTGAATTTTTTTGTGTTCAGTGACGGATTGAAAGTAGTTGTGGCAACCAGCTGGTCACCCAGAGTTTGAGCCTGTTGCCTGTGAATGTCTGGGTGATGGCAGGCATGCAAGGTGATCACAAAGTCATTGCACAAGTTGTGTGGTAAGAAGCAACCAGCCTCCAAACAAGTGGACTGAGTGCAATAAATCTCAGACAGACTGACAAAGGTTTGCCAATCTATCTGAGATTGGCAAATTGCCGTCTAATTTACAACTGCAGACACACTGCAATCCATACAAGTCAGTCAGCAATTTGAGTCTGTGACAGGTCTCTTTGCAATAGGAGACTCGGCTCAGCCAACAGGTTGGATTTTGGTTATATTCCCATATAAATTCAAAGTTGCCGAGCAGCTAAGCAAATCTGCCGTTAAATCGCTGTCCTGCACCAACTACATCACTATCTGTGATGCTTATGGCTGAACCTAGAATGTAAGTCATTAATGTGAATTTCTTTGTATGTAGCCGGCAACAGATTTGTGATTTTCACTCATTTATTACAGTTAATTGGTGTGATATCAGAGATTGAACTGCCAACTTGACCTCCTTTCAGTTGCAGACTGCCTCTGTCTTACTGTCATTTTATTGCTGTCCTGATGCATCCAAGTTGTTCTGAAAATGCCTTGTGAATGGTCACAGACCCGGCCCCCATCTCTGAAACAACTATTTCAAAGGCAACAAAATCACAGGTTGATTACAACAGGGTCACAATTATTTTTGTTCGTGCTGTGGACTCCAACCACAATAAGAGTTTGTGATAGTCGCTTTAGTGCCGTTCAGGACAAAAAACAAACAAAAAACACATTAAGAAGCTGAACCCAGAACTCAGAACGATTCACAAATGATCAAACTTGTCATTGATTAAATAGTTGATCGGCTATTTGTTCCAGATCTACTGAGAAATAACAAACTGTCAAAAGTCCAGAGCCAACTGTGTTGGAAAGACAAAACCATTCTGTTTAACTGTTCTATACGAATGGTGCTGAAATCTTTGTGTGTGACACTTACAAGCAGTCTTTTTGTGTGAATGTTAAGTATTTTTAACCACACCACTGGAGTGTCAGACCCACATCTGGAAGATACACATAGCCACACATAGCCACACACAGCCACACACACACACACACACACGGAGCTCATTTTTCAGGTGCTCTATCGGTCCCTGGTGGTCTTTCAGTAACACTGCATCCACTGCAGCAAGAGACAAAAGCATCTTTGTAGTAGTGTAGTAATGTGAGTGTACAGTCTGTAAACCATAAATAGGGCCTGTCTCAGTTTGTTATGAGTAAATATATTATTACTGTGTGCTAAACTCATTTTTAAAGAATAAAGTGTTGCAATTTATTGCATTAAAATTTAACACAAAACTCATTTTCTTTGAAAAAAAGACTAATTAATTGTTGTGTGTCGTATAAAATCTGCACAGAACAGGCAGATAAAAGTACCTGCGTGTTTCCATGTATGTGTGTTGTCTCGCTTCCGACTGGCTTCAGAGTGCTGCAATCTGATTGGCTGCTTGGCTACTGCAGTCTCTGTATTCTCACAGCACTTGAGATACAGATGGAGGAGGATAAAAACACAACAACTCTTGAACTCCCCTTTTCTGTCATTCCTTTCACATTTCATGGCAGCTTATTGTGAAACACTGCACATCTGTTCTTCTTCTGAACCACATTTCCACTGATGAATGACAAATTGGCCATATTTTTAGTGTCTTTTTAAGACGTCAAAACTCCAGATGAAAAACACATGGACCACGCATCAGGAAGCCCTGTGCCTCATTAGCTCTCCTTACAATTGGCTTGCAAACCTGCCCCCCCCCCCCCCTTCTCATTGGATGGCAGCAGATGACGTTGCTCTGCTGCTGGATTACAGGCGCGGTGCTGATGTAAGGCTGCGTGCAAATCTATATGTGTGCGTATGGTGGCTGAGAAGCAGACAGACACACCGATCAGAAGAAAGGACAAACAGGAAATCAGACAGAAACACCTACAGACAGAAGTGACTCGTGTTGGCTCGGCCATCTCCAAAAACACACTTTAAACTGGAAGGATTCTAACGTGGGTGCCAAAAATGAATGATCCATTTGACAGCAAACAAACACAGTGAGGTCCAAAAAGAAGAAAAGAGAGGACTGCATTGGCCACCGTACCACTGCTCGCTGCTAATCTTCTCTGACAGAGACAGAGCGCTGGTCATGAATAAATTAACATCTGCCCGAGACCAAAAGCACGCATGGCACGTAATGCATCAGCAGGGATGTGCAGTAAGTGTGTTATGTCAACAACCACACTTTCCATCCATGCACACACAAAGTCCTGTTTGCAACATCAATTTTCCCTCATTTACTGATATTGGATTTTTGAGGATATTGATATTAGAGTTTAACGAGGCTAAGAGGTTAGATCCGTGTCGGCAGCGGCTGTACTCGGAAGTTCTAAGAGCTAGCATCAGCATGTTAACAAACTAATGTTTAGCATATTTACCATGTTAGGCTGTGCCTGACATCAGTCTCTACTCACTATATGTCAGTCTGCCATCTAACTGTCCTGTGCATTATGTTCTGCACTCAAAGAATCACACAATACCCACGCTCAACCATCATGCACTAGACTGAAGGACAGCGACAGAAAAAAGGTGCATAATATCCATTTATCATTTCTTTATCATAATAAACCTTTGGACATACTGAAATATGAGCTCGATGGTTACCAGCATCATGTAATTCATCCTCTAAAGAATTAAATGTAATGGCTATCCAATACTTGTCAAAATATTTTACTTAATACACAAAACACCGTCATCAAGCTTGATAAAAGTCTTATAAATCCATTTTCAGATTCTGTCACAAATGCAGATTGCAGATACAGAACTTGATAAGTGAAAACTTTGATCTACTGCAGGCACTACCAGTTACAAGAAATAATAAAAATTCAGAGGAAAACTTGCAGATAACAAAAATCTGCAGGATTCATTATCTAGGTTCGTTAAATGTCATATATAATTTTATGGCAATGCATCTAAAAGAACTGGAGAGCGCAGACAGATGGATGCCGGCACTGTTAGCAGGAGTAAAAATCAGATTACAAAACTTTATGTGAGGAAAAACACCTAAAATAAACCAACACATTTGAGAGGATTCCTCAAATCTGGTGTTTAGAAACTATGACAAACACGTGCTCAACAGGATATTTTACAGTTAAAAAAAGCTTTTTCTTACTTTGTTGAAAAGAAGAAACAATGATACTAATTTCATGTCATGAACTGATATGGGTTGATAAAATTACCATAAATGTATTGAGTTTAAGTCTTTCAGTGGTTAATGTGTTACAGTGTAATAACTGAGTTATTACTGTAGACTTCTCTCCCAGATGTTGTACTGCACTTTATATGGAAAATATAAATAACAAAAAGACCTGAAACAATTTAAGTTTATTAATGAATCACTGAACTGAATATCTGTGATCTACACAGTGACACTGATATCATTTATCCAGGTAGGACAAAGTTATTTGCTATATAATATTTGCTATTTTTCTCTTTTATTTTTACAAATTTACTTACATGCATTACTTTCATTATTTCCTAAAGTTCGACTGAAGTTTCCTTTTAGAAAAACTCCTGTCCTTTGGAATTTTACATGAAGCTTTTTATGCTCCAGCCAGATTCTCAACAATAAAAGACCAGTAAACAGAGCACTATGTGAGCAGCTGCGATTAGCTTTACAGCTCACAGAGCACAAAGCTAATTAAGAAAATGCTCAGTAAATCAATAGAGCACTTTAGATGGACATCAGTATGCTCGTTTCTCTCTTTAGTGAGTCTCAAGCCAAGTGACCATCATCATTCATAGACAGCAAGCTGTGGTTCCCATTTTAATCTCCTACATTTTTTAAATTAAGCTTCCTTTGTCAGCTGTGAGTGAAACCAGAACTTATGGGTGCAAAAAGATCATGACATGCTGCAACTACTCCAATAAACTGATATATAGAGCACTGAAAGTAAAAGATAATAATTAAAATAAAAGGCAGTCTAATATCATCCCTAGTAGATGTCCACAGGCTAAAAAGTTGGGTTTTTTTGTTGTTTTTTTTGTCAACTTGTAAACTCAACTGTATTTACCACAATTATTATTACTGTATTTTCAAAAAGTATTTAGTCCAGGATTAAACATAATCCCTGTATGCGAAACTGGGCCTTAGATTTTAAGTTTAATTATTTGCCAAAACACACACACACACACACACACACACACACACACACACACACACACACACACACACACACACCTCAAACAAAAGTATAGATGATGAAGTTGACTGATAGCATCATTGCCATTTTTACATTTTTTTCTTCGATATATTTGGTGATAATATTGTTATTGTGAATATTTTGCAACTATGATAACATAAAGTGAAAGTCTGATGTGGTGACAACCTGAAGACAAATTTGAAAATATATCTGATGTCCAACATACAAAAGTTATCCATCCATCCATCCATCCATCCTCTGCTGCTTATTGTGGTATGGCTCACAGGGACAGCGGCCACAGCTGCCTCATCCAGCTCTTTCATGTGGACACCAAGGTGTTCCCAAGCCAGCTAAGAGCTATTCCTCTCTGGTGTGTCCTGGGTCTGTCCCAGGATCTCCTCCCACTGGGACAGACCACCTGCGGAGGAACAGCAGCTCTACTCTGAGCCACTCCAAAATAACCAAGATCCTCACCCCATCTCCAAGGAAGCCTATTTTGGTCGATGGTATTCTTGACCTCATTCATTCAGTCACTAACCACAGCTCGTGGTCATACAGTAGGTGAGGGTAGGAAAGCAGATCGACTGGTAAATTGACAGCAGTTCTAGACCAGTACAGCATCTGCATCATCACACTGCAGCAATTTGTCCCACTCCACTCTCCTCGCGACACTCTAACTCCTCCACTTGGGGCAGCAACTCGTTCCTAAACCGGAGTGGGAAGTCCACCCTTCCAGCTGAGACTTGGAGGTGCTAATTCTCATTCCCACCCCTTCACACTCCACTGCAAACTGCACCAGTGTTATCTGTTCTTAGACGTTCTGTCCAGGAATGGGTTTAACCTTTTATGCTTGCTTTGATTATCTACCAAATATCCCACCATCTGACTCACCTCATCACCAGATGAGCAGTGTCCCAGCTGAGCAGTGTCCCAGCTGAGCAGTGTCCCAGATGAGCAGTGTCCCAGATGAGCAGTGTCCCAGCTGAGCAGTGTCCCAGCTGAGCAGTGTCCCAGATGAGCAGTGTCCCAGACTCACGACTGAGCAGGTCAGGAGGTCATTCCAGAGGGTCAATATCCGCAAGGGTACAGGACCGGAAAACATCCCAAGGCCGCGTCCTGAAGGACTGTGTACAGTAGCTTTCTGAGGTACTGACCGACATCTTTAACACCTCACTGTCACAGGTAATAGTCCCATCCTGTTTCAAGACAGCAACCATCATCCCTGTTCCCAAGACCTCAGCTGTGTCATGCATGAATATATAGGCCAGTAGCACTCACACCTATAGTCATGAAGTGTTTCGAGTGGCTGGTCATTGACCAGATCAGCTCAGTAGGTAGAGCAGGTCACCTACTGATTGGAAGGTCAGCGGTTCGAATCCTGGCTACTCTAGGCTACATGCCAATGTATCCTTGGGCAAGATACTTAACCCCAAGTTGCTCTCCGACCGTTCTGTCGGAGTATGTATGCGTGTGAATGTTAGTTAGAAAGCACTTAGCTTCGTAAAAATGGAAGTGCTTGTATGAATGGGAGTGCATGGGTGAATGCAAACAGGTTGTATAAGCGCTTTGAGTGCTCATACTGAGTAGAAAAGCGCTATATAAGAACTAGTCCATTTACCATTTACTCCTGGCACAGGAGTAATGGTAATGGAACAGGTCCACTGCAAATGCTGTCTCAGAGGTAGTCCATCTGGCTCTCACCCACCTGGAGAGCAGGGACTCCTATGTCAGGCTACTCTTCCTAGACTTTAGCTCCACCTTTAACACAGTCACCCCACAGACACATTTCATTAGCTGGACATGCTCAGTCTGAGCTCCTCACTATGCAACTGGGTCCTGGACTTTTCAACAAACAGGAAGCAGACAGTCTGAATCCACAGCATCACCTCTTCCTCATCACCCTCAACACTGGCTGCTCTCAGGGATGTGTCCTCAGCCCTCTGCTATAAACGCTGCTTACTTATGACTGCTCATCCACATTCCTGAGCACCCACACCATTAAGTCTGTGGACAACACAACAGTGGTTGGACTCATCTCAAGCAAAGAAGAGACAGAGTATGGATTGGAGGTAAAACACCTGGAGAGCTGGTGCAGGTACAACAACCTCTGCATCAACGTGGTCAAGACCAAGGAGATGATCGTGGATTTCAGGAGGAACATCATCTCCTGTCCTGTCCCTCTGTGCATCAGAGGAGCAGCAGTCGAGGTTGTCTCCAGCTATAAATATCTGAGGATTCACATCACCGACACCCTTACCTGGATCACAAACTCCGGGTGTCTTATCAAGAAAGCCCAGCAAAGACTGTACGTCCTGAAGAAGTTGAAGTGGTGTGGTTGAGGGCATCATAACAACACGCATCACCGTGTGGTATGGGAACGGTTCTACTGCTGGCAGGAAGACTCTAGAGAAGATGGTCAAGTCTGCACAGAAGATCACCAACAGCACCTTCACAACATCTATGTCAGCAGATGCAGGAGCAGGGCCTCCAGCATAATCAGGGACCCCACCCACCCCACCCACGGAGTGTTCTCCCCTCAGGCTGTAGATCACGCAGCATCAGAATGAGGTCAACCAGCTTCTGTCCTGAAGCTGTCAGACTAACAAACTCCTCCTCACTAAAATCAGATTACTGACAACATCCACGTGCAATCAAACCACTGTCTGCTCAGTACAGTATTTAAGTACCTCATGACAATACGATATGCAATAACAGCGCAAACTGCTCAGGTACCAGACCAGTTTTCTTTCTTTCTTCATAGTTAGTTATGTATTATATTCTTTTTTTTTAATTATTCAATTTATTTGTAAATATACACTGTACATAGTTTCTTTTGTGACTCGCACAGGAGGGACCTCAGAATCTGAATTTCATTCTCAATAAAGCTTTTGAATCCTCGAATCATTGAACTTACTCGCAAATAAAAAATGTCCTAAAGTTCTCTTCTCAGGCACTCCAGGCCTGCCTGAGAATCACTGAAGTTCTGAGGTTTTTTCCTCTATCAAAGAAACTGAAAAAAAGGTTTCTCTGCATCCACTGCAAACGAGGACGGCTGAAAGCCAGCCCTCCTGCTCCACAGGGTGATGAGGGGGAGTGTCATAGAGCACGACAGATTGCCACTATTCACCTTCTGTCTACATGCATATTGTGTAATACCGCTGCATTTTTCTGCAACTTTATATGGCCCTGAAGATGAATCACATGAAAATAATTCAGTGTTCGTGGATGGATGTGGGCGACAGCCTCACATCCCCTCCTCTGCCACTGCGGCTGCTGCAGATTAGGAGGCAAAGCTGCAGTCAAATTTTCACCAGAAGAATAAGAAGCAGAAACTTCTCACCTCAGCCTCCAGGGACCAAATATCTTCTCTTCTTTCTATTGTCTCACTGAACACTCACTGACAAGAAGCAGACTTCAACACTATGAAAAATTAGCTCCGTGAAAAGGATTCTGAAAAGCTCACTGCTGCTCTGAAACACCCACAGGATTTTCTGATGTTCGGTTTCATGCTGAGAGGGATACAGATGAGCGGAGGATGCTGTTACAACAGTTTTTAACACTTCATCAAATAATTCATTGCTCAAAAGTTTGCCAGAATAAACGAGAATTCTTTTCTTTGTTTTTTTTCACCCTCCAGTGTAAAAAAATCTAAACCACAGCACAACAAAGCAACAATCATCACATTTAGGACTCAGATGATCATCGCAGTATTAGTAACCACACAAACACACTCACATCGCACTGATGAACCCCAACTAATTTTTCTGAGGGCCAAATTGGCTTCACTCTGATCATCCGAACCACCGAGGATCGCGCTTTGGATGATCACCTGGATTTCTAGCACACCTGAACTTTGGGTCAGCTGCCTGCAGTTTGATCAGTTTGATCTGTGCCAACGTCAGAGTGGTAGCTCATGTTTTCAGAAGAATCTGGTTATGAAGCTGAACTTCACTGCTGAATGGTTTGCATATTTAACCCAACTGCGCCTATATATTTTTATTTTCTCCACTCAGTTTTTGTTCATTTATGGAATCAACACTCCATCCTCCCTGATGCCCCTCAGAATCAGCTGGTTCTTAAATACTATAACTTATTATATGTAATGAGTCCATGTTTCCCAAGCTACAAGACTTTAAATTATACAGGGGTGGTTTGAATTTTGGCACTTTGTAATGCTTATTTTAACCAACATCCTTCATAACATAATAAGTGCAAGAGATATAGTGAAAATTTCAGGGTTGAAAAACACATCAACCTGTTTTTTCTATAACCAACCTTAATATTTAGCATCAATATTAGGGATAATATCAATATCATAGCTTCAGCAGCAAAACTCGACCAATTTAATGTATACGATGTAGAGGAGGGGAAACGGGCACTGGCACCCCGATGTTTGATGTCTTTGCTGATAATTCACTGGAAAAATTGGGCAAACTTTAAAGGATCATATCAGCAGGAGATTATGGCATATGGATCCTTTTCACCTACATTCTGATATTATGCTCATTTTCTGGCTGTGGTGCCTTCTGTGCTAAAATTATGTAAAAAAAATTCCAGGTTTTTTTGAACATGTAAACAGGACACACTGAATACTTTTTTAAATTTAAAAAAAAAAATGAAATCTCATGTCTCAGGGTCAGGTCATGTTAACGAGTCCATAATTTTGCAAAAATGAAATGAAAGTTTCTGATGCCAGCACCCTCTCCGCATGAGAGCTGGAAGCTTCTCACTACCGATACTGTCTGAGTGACACACACACACACACACACACACACACACACACACACACACACACAGTTCATTGAACTGTCTGTGAGTGTACAAGCCTCTGTCGGTCTCTGTTTCCATCTACTCTGATCCACACGGGTCTCCTGCTGCTCACCTTCAAAATGTCCGCCTTGCCCGGAGAATCCAGCGCAGGGCAGGAGACAGGAGTAGTTTTTTTTCACTCTCACACACAAACACACACAGATCCACATCCTGTCTGTGTCGTGACTCTCTGCTGGAGCCATGCCACGCATCGACACCTCACCCACAGAGAGCGCACACAGCCTTCAAACGTCAGATTGTCCTGTGTTTTGGTTTCAGACCCTTTTCAGATGAAAACTCTCTAATCACAGATTTACTTTTTTATCTTTGCTGCTGATTTCCAGTATTTAATATACTGGAACTTTTTCTTTTACCACATAAATGTATTTCAAGACAAAAAATACATATTGATTACCAGCTGCTCAGCATCTAATCTGCGCAGGGCTGAAGCATTTCAGGGAGTGTGGCAGTTGAGACAACAATATTTGTTAGTGCCTGTTAATGTTTTTTCAGCTCATTGTTTTGGTTTTATGGGCTACATTAGTAGTAGGCTCTCTCCATCACCAGCTCATCAACTGTTTTCAGCAATAAAGCTCTAATAAACCTGTGAACCACGACCTGCCCTGACATTTAGACTTCAAAAACTGTGAAAAAGAAACTTTCTGTGGTGCACAGAGCAGAAATCGTATCCCTGATGTTCATAATAAGAGCAACAGGAATTACAAAACATCTCTACAAAGATTCTGATCGCACAACAACTCTGCCTGTGAAAGCTGCATAGATATAAATATGTTTTAGTCAAATTAATTCAATGTGCTGCATTATGACTTTTCTGTGCTGAGCACTAATCTGTGTGTAGAAATGGAAACACAACAATAATGAAGGGTTCTGTTAAATGAGAAGACAGGATGAGCTAAATCTGCTGAAATGCGTGTGTGCATGTATGTGTGTGTGTGTGTGTGTGTGTGTGTGTGTGTGTGTGTGTGTGTGTGTGTGTGTGTGTGTGTGTGTGTGTGTGTGTGTTAAATGAATGGACTGACCCAGTTCTTGGTGTCGATCTTCCACTGCAGAGGAGAGAAGAGAGAACAGGGCTGCAGGGAAGCAGAGGAAGGGAGGATAAAAGGCCTAACAACATCCTCATCTTCTCCGTCACTCCCCCCCCCCCTACTCTGCACTTCCCTCCTTTTCCCTGCCACTTCATCAGTAGCTCTCCTTGATCTAACTCTATCTCCCTCAGTAAGCCCTTTCTAATTCTCCATCTTTTCAATTTGATTTCATCATATATTTTTTTCCTTCTCTTGCTTTTTTGTGTTATGCATTACCTCTCCCCCGCACGCCCGACAACCCTTTCTTGTCATCCTGGTCCACCAATCACAATGCTCGAGAGGCTCTGCACCAATCCTCTGGCACAGCAACCCCCTTCACAGCCATGTGAAAGTGAATTATATCCTGGTTCCACAAAGATGGCATAATATGGTGACATGTTACCTTTAATCTAATCTCTCTTCCTGTCCACAGATGGTTTAAATCTCCATAGTTGAAGCCCACTCTCTTCTCCTTCATCTCCTTTGTCTTATTGCTTTACTTTCACTTCTCCACTCCAGCTGTATTTCTCCTCGGCTCTGTAATGGAGTCATTCTATAATTCATAATGCTCTCTCCTCAGTCGGGCTACTCGTTTTCTGCTATCTTTGCTGCGTCCTGTCAGATCGTATGTTGTCATCATCTGGTGCTCCAGCTTGCGAATGCTCACATGTGACTTTTTGAATGTCATCATACAAACTTTGCATTCTTCTGATGGCATGAAAAAGGTTTGGTTTTGTTTTGAATTTTTAGCTTGACAGTTGAGTTTATCTAAGCGGTGAAAAACCTGCAACAATCAGATGGCCCAAAGTTAAAGGAGCGGGTTTCATGTTGGCAGCTCGCTGATGAAACTGCTTCATAGATCTTTTAGTGAGTCACTGTTAGTTTTCCTTCTCTTGCTGTCAACAAAGACAGCAGAGTGATCGTTATCTGCAGCACAATCAGCGCCACACAGTAGGAATTATTTTTGTAAAATTAGCAACTGCTGAAGCTGCACTAATTAATATTTTTATATTAACAGCAGGTCAAACACACAGGAAATCATGACCAGCCTCTCCAGTTCTACTCAGCGTTATGCAGCTGATTGTTTCTGGCTTTATGGGCAGCAGCAACACTATGTACTTAGCGCTCACATCACTTCTTCAGCTTTGTTACAGACACAGCAGAGGCTGCTGTTTTCAGCAAGCACCCCCCCCCTTCACCAAACAACAGACATGGAAAGTTGGTGACAGTGTAGACGTTTATCATCTATCATGAACTTGGACTTGGGAGACTAAAAGAAGAGCAAATACTAAAAGTGAAAATATCGAACTTTCACCTGAAGCTCATGTGCTGACAGTCACGCGCCTCAAAGATTAGTTTAATTTGGTACCTGCCCATGTCACAGTAACTCTGGCTGTCATCACTACTGTCTAGGTGTCCACCTTCAACAACAGGCTAACACAGTGGCTACAGAGAAGAAAGGGATGATCAGGATCTATTTTTAAAGGAAGCTGAGATCCTTCAAAGTATGCTCGAGCTCTCCTGTCTGTTATGGTGAGCACAGTGTGCTTTGCTATGGTCAGAGCTGGTGACATCAGAGCCGGTGACGCCAACTGACTGAAGGAAGGCTGGCTCTGTGATTGGCTGCAAACTGTTCACTGAGCAAACTCTTATCCATCATGAGTAGTCCTGCACCACCCTCTGCACCACCGGACAGGAAACAGAGAAACTTTCTCTAACAGACTTTCAAGGACAGACACAGGAAGATACTCTTTACACTGCAACACATCTGTCTAGGATAGAAACATCTGTTCTCTCATACTGACAGAAGTGATGTACCAGTCGACTGGCCAGGGACCAGATTTGGCCAATTTTGTGGGTGCCCAGCCCAGACTGGTGACTGGCCAGTCTCAGATATGTCCGATGATGAACCGGTCTGTGCACAACGAGTTCTTCACTGACACAAAGTAACCACAGGGGAACCGCCACAATAAACCTAAATGAGACACATCACCCTCACATTTGACTTCTGACCTCTCCAAGGTCAACAGATTGATCTGAAGGTCAAGGTGAAAATAATACTATATAGAGCTATTTACTGCCATTGTTTATATTGGCGACGTACAGGCATATAGGGGATTCTAAATATCAGGTTACTTTGAACCTCTTCTTCAAGGTCAAATTTTCATATAATTCTTATTTTTACAACAATGCTTCAAATTCTAAAATCAGATCCAGTTATTTACAAATTAGTATCTATTATGTCCCTTTTGCCAGTGGTTTTGATATATATATATATATATATATATATATATATATATGCTTCTGGGACTGGGACTATATATATGGGATCCACTTCAAAAAGTATCTAAAGCATTAATCAGTAACAAATAGCTGCAGATTTTTCTATCCACTAATAAAATCAGTTAATTATTGTATCTCTGAGTATCTGATAGATTTATAGTATTTGTGTTTTATCTTGTTTCTGTTTCACTGCTACACCACCAAAGGGACAAAGGGCAGATTGGCTCTCATTGATTGACTGATCAGTTAGGGAGAAGATTAAATTGGTTTAGGATTGTGAAAGTGTGAAAATGCGCATCACCTTCCCCCCACTGCCAATTCTGGTATATTTAATTTAAAGTCATAAAAACAGCCAAAAATACAATGTTTACTGGAGGAAAAGTCAGGAAGAAAGGATTACTCTTTGCAATATTTAAAAATGAACAAATTTACAAATATTTGGTCACATTTTCCTTCAAACCACCAATACGTCCTCTTTAAAACCTTCCAACACATGCAAACAATAAAAACATTCAAGCATCTGCGCTCACTCAGAAAAGATGGACAGACAAAGAGAAATGTAAGGACTGAATATTTTAATGGGCAGCAGGTCTAATAGAACCACGCTGGTTACAGAGCAGGGAAAAAGAGCAGGCTTCAGATATGAATCCTGGCTTAAATAAGTGTCAAGGGATTAATGTGGTACAATGCATAATCACAGGGGCCCTCTGTATGTGTGTGTGTGTGTGTGTGTGCTCTGCTTCCAACCCCCAGTCCCAGAAGCAGAAGTGTGGCAGAACAATACAGCCTCCTGCCAGCTGACAGACATGCAGGGAGGGAGGCAGGGCAGTGATGGAGACTGATGAAGGCAGGGAGAGAAAGAGATAAAGGCGGATGGGTAGGGGGGAGAGCAGAGTTGAGGAGAGAAGCGGCAGGAGATTAAAAAAAAAAAAAAAAAAAGCCAGAATCGAGTCCTTCCCAAAAATAAACCTCAGAAGAAGCACCCCCCCCCCTTGCTAATTCTTGTCTCACTTTGAAATAATAGACAGCTCAGTCATCCCTCTATGAGACCTTTGTTGGATTTCATTCCCTCCCACCTCATGTTGTATTTTTGGTTTAATACAAAGTCATCCTCTCAAATATTTTAGTACATCTTTATTTTTTTAAACTCAGTGTATACAGCCGTGCTAGCAGTATGCTTCAAACCACCTCTGTATGAGCGTGCCAACGCAGTACTCACACACACTGATGCTTGGTCAGGACCCACACATGTCACATTGCTAATGCACTGGTGCCTCTTTGCAGTTATTTTTAAAGTGCAGAAGGGTCCCATGGAGCTCAGTAAAAATCCCTCAACATACAAACTATATGCTGTACGTCTGCAGGCAAAAGTGCTGCTGGTGTCTTCACTCTCACAGGACACATAACCATGGTAACCACGTACAAAAAGGTGTTGCAGATAGGAGAACTTTTCACTGTAATGTCGATGTTTTCATAAACCTATCAATTTCTCTGGAGCTTGAAAAAGGCGACTGGACTTCTTTTTGTTTCTTGAAGACGTTTCACCTCTCATCCGAAAGGCTTCTTCAGTTCTCAACCAAATGGTGGAGAGACCCAGGTATTTAAACCCCTGTGGGCGTAGTCCCCTGGAGGTGGTTATGGTTATGACCCTCTATTGATCATGTGCTTGAACACATGTGCCCAGGTGTGAAGGGGGCACATGTGTGTGAAGGGGGCACACCTGGGCACATGTGTTCAAGCACATGATCAATAGAGGGTCATAACCACCTCCAGGGGACTACGCCCACAGGGGTTTAAATACCTGGGTCTCTCCACCATTTGGTTGAGAACTGAAGAAGCCTTTCGGATGAGAGGTGAAACGTCTTCAAGAAACAAAAAGAAGTCCAGTCGCCTTTTTCAAGCTCCAGAGACTACTATGACCTGGATAACTGAGAATCTACACAGACAAACCTATCAATTGTTAGCTTGAGCGACTCCAGTCTTCTGGCTGGCGGTCACGTGATTACACCATTTGCTATCCCGCCTGCCTCCTAATGCAGGCTTTGGACAACTGTCCACATAGTTCAAAAGAGCAGGTAAGTAGCACCCAGTGTGCTGGTGGGTGAAGCTGAGGGGGTTTCTCTTGCATTAAATGATGAAAAGATGGAGCTGCTCACCAAGTGTCAGTATGCAGTCATCTAGGAGTGAGAAGGTGTTGACCATTATGTTATGGCAACTTACACATGCTGATATTTTGTAGGTATAAAGCTCACCGTGTTTGCAATCTACATATGATGTTAGCATACTAACATGCTAATTAAATTACAACTGAATCTGATGTGAACGTTAGTATTTTTGCAGAAATTTGCAGAGTCATAAACCAATGACTGGACAATTGAAACCACTGACTTGATGAAGCTTTTTCTTATTTGATCTATTTATGTTTAGGAGGCCTATTATCTGCATATCTGTAGATTATTCATATATCATAAATTCCCCGTTCCCTTTTAAACATGTTTTCTCCCTATATTTCATTATGACTCATAAATAAATACAGTTCAAACTCATGTGGGACTCCCAATATCAAAAGACATTATATGTGCTACAAATTTAAATGTATCCTGCTGTCTTATTCCCTTATGTCTGTGTGGTGTCCAAGTTCAAGGAGAGAGCAGAGGTCATGTAAAGCCGCCACAGTCTGGAGTCACACCGTCAGTAAAAGCACAGGTTCCAAAATAATAAAGGAAGTAAGCAGGAGACGGAGAAATGATGCCAACAACTCTCAGTAAGTGTACTGTTTCTGGCTTGAAGCCATCTGATGCCACACAGTGGTTTTGGCACCTCTTCCACTACTCTGGAAGATGGGTTTTTCACAAAAATTACTTTCTAAAAAAAAAATAAATCTTATTATTAGTCAGTTATGCTTCCAACTTAGGAAAAGAATCTACCACCACGAACTAAAGACAGTGACGTGTAGTTTTAGCTGTGCTAAGTCAGTCAATCAATCAGACAGACAGACAGACAGACAATCGGCAAGGCAAGTACACAGTGGGACACTAATCACTCACCCACAATCCGACAGCCCCGTAATGTGTAAATCAATCAGGCTAACCAGTGCGTTACTCAGCCAGTCAGTTTACCAGCCAGCCAACCAATCTGAAAAAGCACGCTGACTATATTTCTAAAAGAGACACAACTTGTTTGTGCATTCCAGCTTGAAAGCACAGAGTGGCTTCATGTTTGTCTGGAGTGTGCATCTAATAGCTTTAATGGCAGCTCCTCGGTGCACTGATCTCAGAGGAGCACTTAATACATGGCTGCAGTTTGCAGTAAGATCCATACCCTCAACAGCACTGAACAGTCTGGATAGTGAAGGTCTAAAGGCTTTACATGTGTTACTGAAGCAACTTAAAATACAAAGTTAGAGGTAAAATGATTCATATTTCATGCAATAATGCCTATAATTTAAAAAAATGTAGCAAAAGGAAGGAGGGAGGAGAAAAGAAAAATATAATTCATGACTCATCTTACTCAGCACATAACTTCACTTAAAACCACACACAATTTGTTAGTGCACTAACTAAACTAATATAATAGTCTTCTTGTGTAACTCTTGGCCACAAAGTTTTTGTAAAATGCCAAACTATTACTCTATTTAAAAAAGAGCTATGTAGTGTTATGACTAGTTTAGCATTAAGATTCCAGGTAGGGAGAACAACTAAGCAGCATAACAAGGTTAAAAAATAACTACAGAGAAGTTTATTTCTAACAATGCTAACAAACACAATGTATCTTTACTTCTAATTCGGAATTTTAAAAAAATGTATGATAAGTTAGAATCAGTGGGGTTCCATTGGAGCAAGCAAGGCAAGGCAGGCAGTGCTTGTCCAGTGAAACATAAAAATCATCTCATCTCTTCTCGCCTCTTGAGACTAGTTAGAATACTACTGCCCAAGCTAAAGGTGAAGAATAAACTGATGTTGTCAAAGAAATATTTTCAGCACGCAGCTCTAAAATAGCCCACTGGTATGTTTACATTTTTATTCATGGATTGAGTCAAAGACACAAACTGTACTGTGAATTTCAAAAAGCTTTAAAGGCACCGGAGAGCAGAGTCAGGTTAGCCATTTCAGCTTGTCTCCAGTATTTAAAATGACAGAGCATAACCTTCAATACTCTGACTCCCACTGCAGAGGAAAACAGCCCACCCCAGCAAGCTACTACAGTCACCTAAGCAGCTGCAAACATAAAAATGCTAATTCACAACTTTACTACTATATAAAATAAAAATTACTGCAGAGGTCATAAGTGTTTTGCTAGTGCATCCTGCCACACAGACACTTGTAGTCATTTTTTAGTTTTATTTATTTATTTTTTTGTTTTGTTTTGTTCTTTTGCTAACAGGAACTGACAACCTTAAAGGATGTCCACACAGGAAGTGACTCGCAGCAACAAGAGGCTAGTGAAAGTCAATGACATTCAGCCACCTGATGCAACAATGGGCAGCACTGGCAATGATACAGTGGCTGGGTCCCAAGTTAAACTTTTCTGAGCTTTAAGGTGAACAACTAAAGCAACAATCAATCAGAATGGAAGATACCAGTAATTGACCAATGAATGACTGGTAAATCCACTAGAGGGTTACCTAGGCAAACAGAGTGAGATCACAGATAGTATACGATAGAGATGTAGCTTCCAGGTCTGAAAGATATAATGGCCACTAGGGGGCGACTGATGTGCATGCTAAAAACATTTGGTTCTATGGAAGTCTATGGAACTCAGCCCTTGGCCCTGACCTTGGTAAACACTTCCCTGATCCATTCATGAGCTCAGTCACTAGTTTCAGGTCCAACTCTTAGTCATCACATTTAGTTTCATAACACCAAAATGTCATCCTGGCTATGGGAAGCACCTAAATGTCCTTCATGGTAGGTTATAGTATGACTCCAATGGGCCAATTAACATATAGGCAACACTGATATCGATATTCTTTATATTTAGCTGTTGCTTTATGATCCAAATAAAGAGTGTGTAACTCAATCAACACTGAAAATCCACTTCAGGCAAACAGCATGAGAGAGATGAAAGGAAAAGAGAGAAATCAAGTAAAGTGATGCGAGGTAAAGAAAGATAACTGAGGCGATGTGAGCCGTGGAAGGAGAGGATATTTTTGCACCCTGGTGCCAAGAATTGGCCCTGGGCAGACGGGGTTATAGATTTACCCTGAGTAAGGCCGTGATACCTGATATCCCCTCCACAGGGTTACACCACAAACACCGGGAAACTGCTGACGTCAGTCCACACACATTAGACTACAGCAACATGTCTGTAGAACCTGTTGTCTTATAGTGAAACCATACATCTGACCAAACAGACTCAAATTCAGCTTGTGCTGTTAAGTTCAAACCTCAGCTCCTCCATTTGTGCTCACATTCATGCCATGTTATAGTTCTTCTGATTCAAACATCCTTGAATTTCTTTCAGCGTCTGCTGAATGTACGTCATCATGCAGTGTTTTTATTGCACATCATTAACTGCTGCATTTGGCCTTCTACGTAGCTGATGATCCTTTCTGCTTCTCAACACAGCGATCCCAACATGGCAAAGAGAATGAATGCATTCCTATGCTCTTAAATTTGTATCAAATTGGAGTCATCTCTGAAAAACAAGCGCTGACACACCTTAAAGGAATAGCGCTGCTAATTTTCGAATACCAGCACGGAATGTGTGATTATTGTCCCGGGAATAAAGGTGTCAGCAGTGTGACATTTTAGTCCAAAGGGAGAAATGCCAACAGTCTCGTGGGATTCATGCTGTCAATATGTCTTCATCGACACTAATTTTCTCTTTCTGTATACACAGACAAAAATGTATCTGTTCATTAGTGTGCAGCACCAAACTCCTCCTGGGGAGACAGGAAGTGGTGGCAGGAGGCTAAAATGTATTTTTAGTGTCTGGTTATGTTTAGGCATCAAACCTACTTGGGTTAAAAAAGAGAGCAGTGTTTGATGAGTTCTGTCAGAGGAGTCTCAAAAATATCAGTGGTACAGTAACACATGACACACCAGTGTGTGAAATACACTCGTTTAGACAAGGACACATTTTTGATTTTACTATAAATATATGAACCAGGAAAACCAGCCGGTGAAATAGATCCATGAGTTTCCCTGTTTGAGAGAGCAGAGCAGAGTCTGAATGTCTTAGCTGATTAAAAGGTAGTTTGAAAGGCAGGATTCCCCCTGAGGCCTTTTTTTTGAAGTATGTAAAAAATGTAAGCAGATATAAGCAAACATCTGCTATGAAAGTGATTTATGGAGGAGTGAATTTCTCATCTTTAAGTTCATTATTTTTTAATTCCTACACCATGTCGTCTCATAAAAACGTAATTGTCAATAAATAAATAAATGAAATCACCAAGAGACCACAGCTTTGGTTCTTTAATTTGAGCTACAACCACTGACTCACAGCGACTTGACTTCCTGTAGGCCCAGGAAGTGACCTCACTCTCCATTTTGACCTTGATGCTAATGAGGTCAGGGGTATTGACTCTCTGTGACAGGTGGCTAACCCTGGACTAATGATAGCCTCGAGCTGGTCAGTGTGTACACACACACACAAAAGCCCAAATGTCAGCATGCGCTCACACAAGCAAACATGTAGCACAAACAAAACTGCATTTGGACAAATAAACGCGTACAAACACGTTTCCCTGCGTCGATGTCCAACTTTAGCTGATATGTTGACATTTTGCCAAATCACTACAGTGAGCAGTATTTATTGATTTCAAATCAGACCTATTGATCACCTTATAGGCATTTGTGTGTCTCTGATTTAGACTTAACTTTGTCCTTGCACAATGACATGTACAGACGCACACAGACAGACGGCCCACACCTAACCGCAGGGTGTGACTGCTGACGCTTTCGGCCGGGGTGCACGCTTCTCCCCTGAAGTCACACACCTCTCATCTCACAGTCTAACAGGGGAGGTGGGATGTGCGATGTGATGGCAAAAAAACTGGACATTTTGTTTTCTTGTGAGAAAGTTCCTCAAAGAGAACAAGATGAGCACATAATAAGGTTTCATTACAAGCAACAAGCAGCTTGTGTATCCCTGTGTGTGCTACGTTTTTCATGTATTTTCAAGTATTTTTTTCATTCTAACAATGCCATCAAACCAGAGTGAGTTTCTCAAGTTTCACTTTAAACATGATAACTGATACAGCCGCCTGAAATACCAATCTGTCCTCTATGGCTGATTCCTGTTATCTTCTCTGTCTGCGCTCCCCGTTCATCCATCTTTCTGTCTTTTTTCCCCCACTCGCCCCCCACAGTATTCCCTCTGGGACCACCCCTCTTATTCTGCTGAGTGTCTCATACGTGCATGCATGATTGTGTGTGTGTGCATGTGTGTGAGTGGGGGCTGCACCATGACAAAAGAGAAGCACCTAGACTTTACTAGACCACCACGTCTCAAGCATTTCTCTCTCCCTGTGTGTCTGTGCTCTCAGTCCTCCTTTATTTTCCCTCCCTTCCCGAGACACATTTTCTCCCTCATCCGTCCCTCCTTGTCTTTTTCTACCTTTTTCTTTGGTTCGCGTGATCGCTTCCTTGTCTTCTTCCTCTCCTTCTCCTTCTCTTCCTCTGCAGCGAGGTTCTCGTCTGCCTTTTTCTTCAGCTGCGAGGCGGCATGCGCCATGGTGCTCCAGCCCAATTAATCCACACAGGTGGGAAGTGAAAAAGGAGGGATGAATGGAGGAGGGAGCCTGGACCCAAAGTCTCCCCTTTAGCCTTATCTTCTTGGCTAATTATCTTTTTGTTCCCCCTCTTCTCGGCTGTGCTTTTGTCAGAGAGGGAGCCCCCACAGGTGTGTGATTGTCTACGGACTTTCCTGTCCTCGTTTGAAAGATTTTGCACTCTCTTTTGTGCCTTATCTCCGTCAGCAGCTATCCACTAAGGTCCGGTTTGGGGCATGGCAGAGGCACGATATATTCCTCTCTTTCACCTCCTCAAAATCCACTGCTGACAAGGCAGCTGCTTCCACTCAGAGCTCACAGTGCAAAACGAGTGCCAATTATAACAAATACAAAAAGAAGAATTTCCTTTAAACATTTAGGATCCACACACAGTTTGAATGGTCCTCTCATTAAAGAACAGTGTATAAAAAAAGCTCAGTTACAGGTAAGAGAGCTCCAGGGTTGAAGGTCCGAAAAGGGGTTCAATCTCCAGCCCTCAGCCCAGCAAAAATCTCTGTCTGGGCATAAAGACTGGTCCTAATGCCTGCTTGACTGGTACCCCAAGTCTGCTGCTTGCACCTGAGCACTGAGCCATCCTCTATGTTCACACACACACGGCTGGTCCGCAACGCCTCGCTGGGACACATGAACAGCAGGGAAATGACAGAGGAAAGGAGGCTGCAATAGGAGTAGGAGGAGGGAGAGGAGGAAGAGGAGGGAAGGGTGCAAAAGGAGGGGGCAGAGAGAGAGGTAGAGAGAGCAGCTGGGACAGCACAAAAAAGGAGGGAGTAAGGATGGATGAATACCTCTGCTTAGTACCAGCTGGCTATGGCTGAGAGAGAGAGAGAGAGAGAGAAAGGGAAGATGAGACTTCATGCCGGGTACATACAGTACAAACACACAATGGGAGTCCAGCATATCACAGCATGCAGAAAGTCTGCAGCCATGATGCTCTGGTTATGAAACTTCAGTGTCTTTGCCATCTCGATTCTCATTACACTTCCTTTACAGCCACAAATGAACGAAAACAAGGGCGATTGAATCTATTCAGGCAGTTAAAAAAAACTGTCTGAATCCCAGAGTTACAGAGGACAATCAAAGCTACAATAATGATGATTCACTTAGCTTTTATTTGTACAATCAGCAAAAAGTCCAGAATATGTCATTGGTATAAACACTGTATATATAAAACCACACCTTTACTCCACTTGGGTTGGTTGCCCAGGTATATTAACAGCTGTCCAACTATATTTTGTGATTCATTTTTGCACTGTTTTGTAATCCAACACAACAGCACCCCAACTGAAGTAAGAGTGAAGAATTCCCTTGCTTTTATTTTGAAAGTTGTGGTAAATGTTACTGTGCCATGCAGAGCTGGCTGTTGCAGGCATACTGGCAGTGCTAAGGTGAGTGGCGGGGGTGATGGGTTTAGCTGTGGGGAAGGGGCCCCAAATCAAATTGTGCTGTATCCTGTTTTATCACCTTCTAGTCTCAACGATGCATTAAATAAAATGTGAAACTAGAGACTGAGACGTTAAACTCATCAGGAAAGTGTTTAATGAGGTGAGGGATCAAGTGTAAGTAGAGGCTGTTTTCTCATAGATTTCTACACAATCAGATTTGTTTTGTAAGCAGAGGAGTCGCCCCCTGTTGGCCGTTATTTTCATCGGCTTCGGCTGTACTTTTGTTCAGTGCTAATTAGGAAATGTTGGTATCCCAGCATACACTGAACCAGGATGGTTAAACTTATGGTGGCAACAATCTTGAAAATGTGACACATTGTAACACTGCTGCAAGGACATTCAAATACTGATAGTTAGCACTGCTCATCACTGGCAACGGTGCATGCAGAATCAAAATACTTTATTAAGTATTAAGTATATAATTAAAATATAAATATCAAAACTCTATAAAAAAGAAGTAAAACTAAAACATGCAAAGTGCCATGATAAATTAAAAATAAATATTCTAAAGTTTAAATAATATTATGTATAGACAAGATATGAAAAATAGTCCAGGTGTCATAAAGCTGCTGAAATTAATGAATGCAAACTTTATACTGTGTAATGCCATCCTGTTAAAAATAAGGACTCATTCTCACTTCAGCTGTATGTATATGTGCGTGTGGACTAATAGATTGATTTTAGAGATACTAATATATTTTTTCATTTTAAAATTAATCTAATCAGAAATAGACTACCTTAAGGGCAATTAGCTACTTTCAATGAAGCATTAGAAATCAGCATTAAATTAAGGAGAAGCAGAGCTCCAATTTGTTGGTGAGAAAACTAATGAACAACAGGCCCCAGCATCTTAAAAGATGATCATTTATATTTACATTTATACCTCACAGCCAGTGTGCAAAACCAGGCTGAATAAGTCGTACGTGCATTTCTACATGTTTGAATTTATTATCTGGGGTTTCCCGTATGTGTGTGATGAGTCCTGTATGAGCTCATTTCTGGACACTGCAGCCTTTGAATATTAATGACATGAGTGAGGGGGTGGCCCACAATGAGGACACGTGACAGCAGAGGAGGCTTGCTATTGGCTTTCTGGAACAAGAGGAAGCTGTAATTGGCTGCTTTTGAAAGGGTGGTCCTACCTACAAAAAGACAATAACAAAGAGGAGAGGAAAGGATGTCTCATATGAACAACCAGCATCTTTCTTTTTACAACATTTATCTTCTATTTTATCTCTTTCTATATATTATAAACTACATTTGGACCCCCAGCTATGCTTTTATTTCCTGACTTTGACTGGCCAGACTTCATTATTTTATTAACTGTATGCAGTGTGATTGAAGATAACACCATGGGAAAGGTGTTAATATCATAATTGGGTGTTTAGTGTGGTACATTTATGCAGCCATAACAGCTAAGCTGCTCTACAGCTTGTGCCCCAGATATCTGCCTCTGGCTATGAGCCGATGAGTGAATGGACAAACAACATGACTGCATCTAGTGTAAATATCATCATCACTCAGTGTCACATGGTGTGTGTGGCTGCAAGATCACCTTATTGTTGAATAACCAAAAGCCTTGAAGCTCTTTATTGGATGAGAAACATCAAGAGCTGAGTCCTGGCTATAAATTTATGACACAAACCACAATTAACTTACTTTAATAGGTAGCATGTTAAGGAATGCCTCTACCTTACTCTGTGCCAAATATTTAAGATTTATTGTACATTTGAGACCAATTATTTGTATCAGAGGATAATAGTCCATGTTATTTATTCATTTACTTATGCAGTTGTATATTATTTATGTATGGTTTATCTTCCAATTATGTAAATTTTTTTTGGCCTCTATTTACTATGTTCTCCTGAGAACATAGCCGGAGTAAAACAAGTAATAACACAATGGCATTCATGGCGAAACCATCAGAATCTTAAAATAAAAAATATACACGTGTGACGCAGGATGGAAACAGCCAATCAGGAAAGGACGCAATCAAGAACAACCGGACTTTAATCTTCACTGTCTGCTGCTCTCCCTCTAAATTATGTCTGAAAAATGCAGTTTGTTTATTGAACAGTTTTTGATGCATAAACTGCAAATAAACAATGGCGTCTGTAGCCTGAGGCAGGAACCCTGCGTGAATTTTGACTGATTGACAGCTTCTCGTAAACACAGTGGCATTTTTATCAGAAGTTGAAAATTTTACAAACATGCTAGAAAAGGAGTATTCATCTATTTTTACTGTTACATATGATTTCTTTTCTTCAAAGTAAGGCTCTGAATGGACTGTTTAAACAGCCAAAATAAGGCTATAAAGCCACGAGCTGTGAGAGGTAAACTACAATTGTGCAATAACTATAAGAATTAGACTCAGCCAATTTGGCACTTTTCTGCTGCGGGGCTGCTTACTGCAGCTGTTCCGATACGACAGGTCAAAGGTTACAGTACAGGGCTGAAAGCATGTGCAATTAATCTGTTAAACCCTGCAAGGTTTCTGCAAAATCAGGCTCGTGAATGCATCACTAATTCTCACTACCAGTTAATTCATTTATTGGGCATCTTGGTCAGTGCCCTCAACCATCATTCACACACTTTAAGTGTAATGTGATACATATTCAAAATGCTCCATAGTCCAAAATTGCAGTCAGGCTAATCACAGCCTAAACTCCAGTTACTGCACCGTATAATAAGTCATCAGTCAGCCGGCGACATCAGGATTTATTGGACTAATCCTTCATTATCACAATCTGTAAAAGCAGCTTATGAATTAGAATTACTGGACCTTACAGGCCTCCTGTCTGTTCTGGATCAGGAATTAACAGCAGGTGATTTCTCTGTACGCGGATCAGATATTTAAAACTATCCTTTAAAAAAGATGAGGATGTTTAAAGGTTTGCTGGCCGTCTCCGGTGGTGTCTTTACAGTGAAATTCCCCTTCTGTCAGACTTCTTTCAGCCTCCTCGGAGAGGAAACAGCACACTCAGGAAAATGTCAAGACTCCAAATGTGGGTCAGCAGCAAACATGCCAGCCAACTGCATTTTGCCCCCATTTTCCTCTTTCATCATCTGCTCCTTTCCTTTCAGGTCCATCTCTGCGACGTTTTTCTTTTATCAATCTTTCTGTCCCTACGCTGCTGATCTAACCATCGCCTGCAGCACACTGCTCAGTGCACATACCCATGAAGCTGCAGTTAATCAAGTCACGGAGGAGTGAACATTACAGGGTGGGAACCAACACAGCAGAGGAACACAAAACTGTTTACCTGCACTCATAAAAACAACCACAGGAATTTGTATGAATTATAACTCATTTCATTATCTGATAATGTGTAAACAATGTTTAAAAAAAGGCCCAACACGAAATTCTTTATTTTGCACAACCAATCGTTCAAAACACAAGGATAAAAAAAGCAGCAAACCTTCGTGTTCCCAAAGCTTGAAACCACAAATACGATTTCACGTTTACTAAATTAAAAACATAAATGAATAATCCGCTGCTGCTGATTCAATTCCTGCTCATGGAGCCAACACAAGAGCCACTTCCTCCAACAGTTAAAGGATCAGCACTAAAGATTATTTACATCACTGACCAGCTCGTTAGATTTTCTCTATAAAATATCAGCAAATATTGACACATTCACAAGTCACAGTGGCACCATTTAAAATAACATTCAGTTCAAAAGTTTAAAAAATTAAATGCTCACATTTTAGCAATTTTTAATCAGCATAAAACATTAGTTTAATGTTTATCTTGTTCTGTTCTTTAACTTTAGTTAATTTGTTACAATTTATATATATTAAAACCAGCCTGACAAACCTCTAAGACTCACACAGGCATGCACGAGCCACTGCATTTCCTGGAATGATCATTTGCAAAGAAGCAGAGCTCATCAAACTATTAAACAGAACACAAACACTTCTGTTTCATCTGCACAAACTAGACAACAACTCATACAGAGGCATGAATCCAAATGTGGACAGTTGGTTGTGTTTGTTTTGGTCTAATGGTTCAGGGATGGGCAGTAAAAGTCAACAATATGAGAAGAAGAGTGGAGGCTGAGGCAGCTAGGAACGGCAGTCAGAGTGCTCATGCAGTCATGTGTGTTTGTGCACAAAAGCAAAAAGTTCAGCTTCCCTAAGTTGATACTTACTTCCAAAAACCATCCCATCTGGGATAAGCGATGAATGAGAAAGCAAAATTCATATATTTAAAAGTGCATCATAAGCTATTTACTGTCTTTTTAAAAAAAAAACTGTACAAACATTTTACTTCATGTTCCAACAAGGAAAATGATAACGCTTAATTTAACTGTGGTGTTTGGCTCCCTCTATTGGCCAATCGGTCTCATGCAGCCAGGTCCCTGCACAGCACTGATTAAAGCAGTGGAAACAAATGTGCAGACACTAAATTCACAGAGATGACAGTTTCCTGTCACTGCAGGGGGGACATGCAGAGAAGACTGGTCCAAACATGAGAACTGGGTGTTACAGTGTGTGTGTGTGTGTGTGTGTGTGTGTGTGTCAGGGTTATTATAGTTAACGAAAACGAACGAAATAACGAAAACTGAAGTTGAAAAAACATTGTCGTTAACTGAAATAAATAAAAACTAAAATTAAAAGGAAGAAACGACAACTAACTAAAACTGAATTGTGAGTTTACAAAACTAACTAAAACTAACTGAAATTATAGATATTGTTATTTTTTCAAAAGTCTTGTGGATTGATATGAAATCATTTTTTTCCTCTCTCCGGGTTTAAGCTCGGAACGCCGTCGGGCAAATGGGTGCGCATGTGCGTGCGTGCGCACACCGCGCTGCTCCTCAGAGAGTCCCATGTGGTGTTTTTTTTTTTTTACTATGATAGCACAGATAGCAGCGAGTGTCTTGTTGTGGATGATGTTGTGGATGATGTACGGAACACTTCTTAGTCAGGAAAAAAAACACCAACATCAAAGTAGACCTGAGAAGCGCACACAAGGCAGCTACGGAAACCGCTCTCATCCTACAAGGCAACCCGGCCTGCACCTCCAGAGAAACGTGACGACTCGTCGGGTCAACGCAGCCACAACGTTGTGTTTAGTCCTTGTGCGTTTCCGGCTACTTTATCAGTCAGATAATAACAATCAGGACTAATAATCAAAGCATCAATATAAGGACTCACAAATGTCAGCAAATTCCTGGAGGGAGCTGCTGAAACTATGGGAATGGACGTGAAGAAATGAAGAAAGTGAAAAAACAGGGACAAATATGTTTGCACCCTAAAAACTGAGCACAAAGAGCGAGGACCAAAAAACCCCCAGCACACAACCACAAGGTAATTAACACACGCAATCCAGCTATACATACATAAATGCGGACATGAGGTTGGACACTTCCGTAGGCTACAGAGGCCGCAAAGACCCTGCAAGTCTAATCAGCGAGCATCTAACCAAGCTAGCTCCAAAACAGAAGCAGCATCAGGTGGAGAGAACATCAGGATGCAGCTGGATTTGAGCTTTGACTCCTTCAAGGAGTTTGTTTTTGTCAAACACCACATGTAGCTGTTATTAATCTGCTGCACTGAGGCTGAACTTTATTGGGAGTTTATTGTAGAATTTATCAAGTTTTAGAGTTCATATTGTTAGCAGTTTCTCCCTGTTGATGTTCATGTGTGTCCTTAATAATACACACATTTAGCATGTAGTTCTGCTGTCTGTGAACAGTTGGTTGCTGAATTTATTTCGTTAAAGGGTATCTTTAAAGCGTACCTGATTAAGTATGAAAATACTAAAACTAATACTGAAACTAACTAAAACTAAGCATAAAACCAAAAATAAAAACTAATAAAAATGAGCAAAACCACTCTGAAAACTAATTAAAACTAACTGAATTAGAGAAAAAAAAGTAAAAACTAACTAAAACTAAACTATAATGTAAAATCCAAAACTATTATAACCCTGGTGTGTGTGTGTGTGTGTGTGTGCTGGTGGAAGATCCCGCCAGCACAGTTTTATATACTAACAGAAGCACTTCTTATTCTGGTCACTAGGGGGCAGCCTAACACAGGCAGAAACGCTGTGGCCTTGTTCAAAAATACATTTATTCTGAGCGGTGCTACTGAAATATAAAATGTTCATGCATGAACTAATGCAGCGCCTCTATATTCACACACTGTGGAAATGGCATAGGATAACAAATGTAGTTTGTTTTACAGTTAGTTTTTAAATGAAGAGCTGGGACCTGCTAAAGTCTTTTCACAGCACTCAAATTAGCATCTTCAGCAGGACTTAAGAAATGATTTACAGCATTGCAGCATTTAATACGTCTCGCTGTAAAATGACTTTACTGAGGGGAAATTTGTTTCCTTTCCCTGTTTGTTTAAAGCAAAGTTCCTTCATGCAGCTGAACACATAAAAAAGTGAAGACAAAAACGTTCTTTTTTTTTAAACTTGCTCACAAACCAGAGGAAACTCAAACGTTATGGATTAGTTACTCTCAGAGTTTGTTTCAGCCTCCACCAGAGCAGCAGGTGAGTGAGGATTACAAAGCTAACACAAAAGCATCAGATAATTTGATGGTCCATTAGCGTACATACACCTCATGGACTTACTTCCAGGAGTTTCAGGGACTCTCTAAATAGTCCCGAGTGGCACACTTAATCCATTTGGAGCACAGCTCTCCACCTTGTTCATTAAAGTGTCTCTATAATACACCACACATTTTCCCTGCATTACGTCCTGACATAATATTGTGATTGAAGATGAAAGGCCATCAAACCCGATGCAGTAAAGCTTTATCTCAACAGGCAACTTCACTGGGATTCCAAATTCCAATCACCAGAAATGGGAATCATTAAGACACCAGTAACCATAATGCTTACAGTCTGATGCCTCTGATTCATGCACTTCTTAACTCTTAATATCTAATCCTGGTTTGCTGAAGAAGTCGAGTGTACAGCACAAACAACACCATAAGCAGATTACTGAACTCGCCGAACTACAATTGCACACCCACAAATATGAGCTGCCAAGGAGGAAAATTGATGTCACCAGTGCAGGACAAAGCAGCTACACTCAGCTGAGCTAGAAGAAAATAAAAACGTCCCATCACCGTGCAGGTTTTCTTCTCCAGCTTTTCTTTCAGATAAAACGTGTGGTAGTTCAATTCCTCCATTCTCAGCATTGTAGTGATTTATATCTTGTAAACTAGACTGAGCTGCACTTGTGTTAAAAGCCAGGATACCTACTGACTGATAAGCCTCATCAGATGGCCTGAGTGGCACTCCTGTACTGGTCCAACCTGTATCTGCCTGCATCTGAGTTTGTGCAGACACAGACAACACTGCAAACTCACACACCAAAGGACGAGAAAACAAAGACGGTATAAATGGAAACCTTCACCAACTGAAAAAGATTATAAGGTGCTGCTGCTGCTGAGCCCTGAATTGAATACTGCATGACATTTCATGAATGAGGAAAAAAAAGCAGAGGTCAGAGGTAAGACATTAAGCCTTAAATACGCCTCACAGCATCTGAGTGGATTTGTGTGAGTTCAGGGGTTTATGAAAATAACAGCATTTAGATAACAGTTTCATCTCAGATAATTCTCAGCTACATTTATTTTAGAAGGGCACATGAGCATAAACACAAATCACAAACTACTGGTAACCACAGTCACTAAGGAAAAATGTCTGTTCTCCAAGTGGTTGGCAAGTGGTTGCTGACGTTGCTGAAAGTCATTAGTTGCAAACTGGTTGCAAAGAGGTAAACAGTACTGCACTGAAAACTTGTGTTTGCTTTGGTGACTAGCAGATTGTCATGTTTGCATGGAAGATGCTGACCTGCAAATACCTCCTCACTGAGTGGCAGTGAAACTTGAAAAAGTGCGACGCAAACCACAAACTGAACCACATATTAAAAGGTCACACGTTTTTCAGGTTTGGCTACCATTTGGCGAGAAGTTGGTGAGTGTTTGCAGACAAGGTGGCATCGTCCATGCAACCTACAAAAATCTGGTAGAGTCACTTGCATGCAAGTGACTATTACTCTAATCCACTTTTATCATGCAATAATAAATATTGCTATATTAAATTTAAAGACAAATAAACGTCTGGTTTGCACCTATATAAAAACAAGCAAACAACAGTGTTAATATTATGGTCAGCCACATAAACCAACTCGGGTGGACTCTATTAAATACACAAACAAAGGAAACATCACAGCAGTGACTCTCAGCTGTCACGTCTATGAAGTACACTTATTGTTTTGACATCACATGGGCTCTTTCTCCCCCGGCTGTCTCTTCACTCTGTCTGATACTCTGTGCAAGAGTCTCTCTCTCTCTCTCTATCTCACACACACACACACACACATACACAAGCACACACACACACACACACATACACACGCACACACACACTCGCACACACGCACACACACGCACACACACACAGAGCAGAATCCAGATATCCGACACAGTACACTGCAAATGGACCTAAACTAGATAAGGATGCATGTAATAGCATAATACACTCTGCAATGTTAAAGTAGCTGCTGGGTGAGGCTTGAGGCCTGCAGGAGCAGTCAGGTGGATCAGACCACATTCAGAGGCAAGTGGGTTTCGGGTGTGGCTGGCCCAGACAGCCCATAAAAAAATTAAATAAACATCCATTAACATTACAGTTTAGTTCATGTGGGCAGATGGATGTAATAGCAGCCATTATACATCCAGCCTTCCTTGGTCCTCCATTAGCACTGAAGCAAAACCACTTCTTAAATGTCAAAGCAGAACCGAATATTTGCATTTGAACCCAACTCTTCTGCTTCTCAGATGACCTTTGACCCAGATCGTTCTGGTTACGCGAGCCCTCAGGTTGGAGGAGACCGGGAATGAAACGGTTCCACCCTGTTGTCTTGTGTGTGGTGCAGCCAGCAACTGCACTGCATATGTTTTGGTAACACTTCAGAAAACGAGGCCTGTAATAAGTATTAGTTAAAAGGTACGCCTTTAACTAATGCTTTACAAGGTTGTTGTTTACATAAGAACCCTTAAAATACTATTTATTGTTATTATTATTATGATTAAATATCCATAACTACTTAGAATAAACTTATAGCTGAATATGTTAATAAACCTGTTATATTATATAGCAGTGCTTTCATACCACATGCTGTCACGCTCTAGAGTACATAAGTCAGCTGCCAGATGCTTTTATTATTATAATTATTTCATAATCATTTCAACTGCTGTAACAAAAGAATTTCCCAAATACAGGACAAATGAAGTAATAATTATTACTGATTATTATAAGGTCTTGCTGTTGTTTTGCAGCACAGTTAGCATTGTTGGCTCACAGCAGGAAGGTCCTGGGTTCCAATCCAGGCCGGGGCCTTTCTGCGTGGGCTCTCTCTGGCTCCTCCCACAATCCAAAGACTGTTAACTGCTGTAGGTTTGAGTGTGAACGGTTGTTGGAGACCTGCCCAGGGTGTACTCTGTGTCTCACCTTATAACAGCTGGGATGGGCTCCAGCCCCCCCAGCGGCCCTGAATTGTATAAGAAAACATGGCCCAAGAAGAAGAAGATGTGTGGATGTTTGCTCACACCCAGAGCTGTGTGTTTGACCATATTAGGGCATCATGCAGAGCCAAGAGTAGCAAAAAAAACAGGTCACAGTTTGATTCTGCTGCCCCAATTTGTCAACACATTCTGTGAGTATCAGAATAAGCAGTGGACAGTTTCAATGACCTGATTGCAACCTGCCAACATCAGCACACCCCCCCCCCCCCCCCCCCCCCCCCCCCCCCACCACCACCACCACCACCACACTGAGATCCACATAATTGTTCTAACTCATCAGGACCAATCAAGAAGGCACTACTGAGGGTAGAAAAACAACACAAGAAGATTAGTGTGCTATCACTATGGAGACTGATGAGGCTAACTGAGCTCTACATGTGAGCCTGAGATAAATGCCATAAAAGGATGGAGGAGTTTAACGCAGTCATACATTTCACCTGTGCAACACGTTCACCCACTTTTTCTGTTAATGGGAGCAGAAAGTTCTGAGGACACAATGGAAAGGTCAGCGCCGTCACAACAGCACTTTAGTCTGAATTAAAGTGACTAAACCCTGTGGTGTTATTTCATCAAAAGTGCTGTTTAATGTTAGGCGTTGATGGTCAGCATGCGTCTAATCTGCTTTTACGTGCTGACTGAAGGCTCCAGCTGAGGGCTGAGACCACAGTCAGAGGAACAGACGATTACAGCCACTCACCTAGAAGAGTCAGAGCTCACCTTCACTGTAACATAAACTGTGACATACGACTTCATGTATAATCTGTGTATTTGGTTACAGTTTGGTTATTTTTTATCTGACTTTCTGTCTGCGTGTCTGCGTCTGGGGTCAACTTCAGTCTCCTGCTGGCACTCTGCCAGCTGTCTCCTAGGCAACCAGATACACGGGCTACAAATAGCACTGCGAGCAGAGTACTGCTTCGCCGCACTGGGCCACACGAAACCTCATCACAGCCGTTCACATTTCACATCCCTCCACAGCAACAGATAGATCTCATTGATGAAGAGGCGAAACTCTGATTTGCATTATTTCTCGTTTATCTGCTGAGTCATATTATTAAAGTAGGTGCGGTGCAAAACACACGTTTCTGGAATCCAGCTCACATCCACATAAAGGTTTTTACTTAAACGGGACCTAATAATCATTTGTATACCGCTACAATAGTGGATGTTCATATAAAATAAAATGTCAGGATATGTGCAAATGAAAAATACTTGATGATGCACATCTGAGGGTAGGGATGTTTTTGCTTTTTGAGTGGCAAGTTTAAAATTCCCTTATCTAGAAAACTACTTGAGTTAGGTCCCTCAAAGGTTTCAGGACACATACCTTCTACTATGGCTCTATGACTATGGGCTCTCACTGACAGCAGACATGTAGAAGCCACAGTTTTGCAGGTAGGGGACAAATATTTTAGTTACAGCGTCTCATTTAGAAGACACATAATATTCTTTAAAACAGCCCAAATCAGGCAAACGGTTTCACAGATATTATATTAAAGCTTGAATATGAAAGGAAAAACATGGATACTCGTGGATCTTTCTGACAGTCACTAGTCCGCAGCCTTGGGGACTTGGGGTGAAACCCTTACACTCCTTTATTGTCCGTTTCATTCAAAGTGGGGTCATAATTTACAAAATAAACATCATGATGTATTAAACATGACTTATCACTACCCACTGAGACCATAAAATCAGTGAAATATTTACTGGTGTCATAAATCAAGTCAGCATTAGGTCATTTTCCCATAGACTTCTATACAATCTGACTTCTTCTTCCAACCAGTGAAGTCACCCCCTGCTGGCCAGTAGAAATAATGCAGGTTTAGGACACTTTCACGTTATTTTGTGAGTACAATAAAAGTCGCCTCAGTCCGATTCAAATGGCCCATGGGATTTCATCCGACTTATAAAAAATCTGTCTCGTTTAAGCTGGATAAAATCAGATTCTTCAAAATATCGGACAGTTTGGGGTCTAATATAGAATTTTGCTGCAATTGCTTCTGCTTCATCTCTGGATTTGCCTCCGCAAATTTTATAATCTTGCATTTTTGCTTCTAAGTGCGAGTCTGTAGCAGTGCAGCCAATCAACACATCACGACTGTATAGACACTCAAGCAATCTCCAGGTGTTGTCAGTGTATGTAGTTGTACATGAACGAGCCGATGCATGGAGTTTACCTAGATACTGTAGTAGATATTGGAATTGGGCATGGTGGGAGCTGAGGAGGGCTTTAGCACTAAACTCATCCGACTTATGTAATCACATTAATTGGAAATGTATTACAATGGGACCAGATTTTTTGATCCGAAGTAGGTGAAAATTCGACTGATTTAGGTGATGATTTTTATTGGAATTAACGCCAGGAAAAATTGGAACTCTGACTAGAGTGAAAATCCAATGTGTGCGACTTTGATTTCTACTGTCATTCGTAAATTAAATCTCTTTTTTCCCACTTAACGTAAAGTTGCCTCATTGCCTTCTGCAGCAGCACGTCTCTATTAGATTCAAAAACAGTTTTGAGTATTAAAAGCTGTGAGAAAAATAGGTTTTATTATTTTCTCATATTTTATCAAAGCCTAACCAAGAAAAAATAAACAGGAATTACAATCATATTTCGACATCTCTGAGTTAAAAAAATAATGGAAAAAATAACAGAAGCTGCTACAACCACAGCAGGCGATGATGTAAGTTTTATTAGTTCTGGGTTCACACTGAGAGGAGTGCTTCTCGGTCCCCTTACATCAAAATTAGAAGTTAACACGTTTTCTTTTTTTAGCCTGGTTACAAGACAAGACTGCACACAGTAAATTCTGCAGGCTCACTAATGCTTGTAGAAGCCGCTCATCACTTGTGTGATGACTAAACCTCCAAAAAAAACCCCTTAAGGATCATCTGAAATTACGCTGGATTTCAATACTATATTACACTTTCATCTGGTCGTCTTTGGAGATCAGACCCTAATCTATCCAACAAGCTCTGGTGTGTATGTTGAAGCTAGTGTGTATTTACTCTAATCCATGTGGAATGATAACCCTCCCTGACATTATAAAGGTTAATTAGACATGAACTTTCCATTAAGGATACTGATAGCTCATCCTAATCCATGTATTCATACACACTGCGAATGTAGGCTCTGCCTTCCCTTACACACACACACACACACACACGCACGCACGCACACACACGCACATGCATGCATACACATGTACGCACACGCACACACGCACGCATGCACACACACACACACACACACACACACACACACACACGCATATGCATGCATACACATGTACGCACACGCACACACGCACGCATGCACACACACACACACACACACACACACACACACACACACTTGAACTCAGCAAGGTGCAGCTACTTCAGGACGGGCGTCCTGACCCAACTCTGGTGGGCATGCTCAGTGAAGAGTTATAAAAATGACCCAGGCGGCAACACTTTGGCAGGCTGTCATGGCAACACATCAAGTAGCAGGTATGTGGCCACTGGATGAGGGAGGAAGAGTAGAAAGTGGAGGGAAGAGGAACAGTAAGGGGTAAAGAGAGGCCAGAGGGATGGGTAACGGGGGCGGGAACCAAAAAGGAAGCAGCAGACATGAGAATAAAATATTAAAGACAAGAAATTAGCAGGTGAGGGAGGTGAAAAGGTGACTGAATGAAGAAAGGAGAAAAGACCAATGAATGGGTTTGAGTCTGATTCTATTCTTGAACTGAACATCTATTTAACAAATATAATGACCTACAGTATGTGTGCAGCCTTCTAAATCTGGGACATTTTATAAACTACTTGATGGACATGCTGAAAGGCCTGGTTTAAAACCACAAATGTATTGATGTGATATGCAGACAAGTTTAACAGAGAAAATGTTCCTCTTAACCACAGTTAGTGAAGTAAAGGCAATACAGAAATGCCTTAAATCTGCATTCTTTCTACGGGGTGGCTGCACTGGTTGAAAAATAAGTCAAATTCCATCTATGAGAAAATTACCCCACTTCTCCCTCAATCCTTGACCCCAGTGAGCACTTTCCTGGTGAGTTTGCAGCCTAGTTTCAAGGCTTATTTATTTTGCAACACATTGCTCAAGTTGTAAATAATGGATGTCATTAGAGTCAAAATAATAAATCAGCGTGTGTTTTAGGGTGAGAGTAACGAGTAGTATGAGCTGTGGTTTCCCAGTCAGAGCTACTCCTAGCGTGCTGCATCCTGTTTCAAGAAATAAAGATGGCAAAATTCATCATGGATGATGTCACATCCATGTTTTAAATACAGTCTAAGCTCCTGAAGTGAGATGACTCATCTCTCTGTTGGAGCTCGTGACCTTACAGAAGTACAGGACTAAAATATAGGAGTACAGATGCCAGTTTATGGGAGCTAATATGACCTAATGAGTTCATATTTTTCTCTGGAAAAAGAGGAGGTTTTTTTTTGTTTTGTTTTGGGTGTTTTTAGCTTTGTCTTCAAGTGCATTAATGGGAAAGGTTTTTAAGACTTAAGAAAGCCCACTTTCACCTATGGTGGTTTCTCATGTGACACGTATTGGACGAGATGTATTTGAGGCATACAAAGATGTGTCCTGAGGTTGCCTGCAGAAATACACCGAGGTCCAAATCATCTGGTAAGCTACAAGGAGCTGAAAAAAGCAAAAAAGTGTGAGGATCTGACTCGTATACAAGCTGAGGAAAAAAAAAATAAATCTGGGACTCAACATCCCATGATTCTTAGTTTTTTTTTCTAAATAATAAATATTAAAATCTCACAGCCAATGTAAGGGAAAAAATTCATTATAGTTACATGACAAGGTCATATTTAGACAATAGGGCTGCAGAAATGTGGTGTTTGCACCTATTTGTGCTTGAACCGCATAATCAAAACAACTGTTTTATTGTATATGAGTGCTGTTTTCATGCTGATTTTACTATGAATACTGGAGTGTGCATGCCGGAGTGACAGAGACAAGCAGACACAGACAAACCGAAACAATAAGACACACAGAGGCTGTGCTCGCCTCTGTGATGATGTTCTGTAAGAGTTGTGTTTGCGCCGCTCGCAGCACATGCTGATCATGTTTCCTGCTAACTGCACTGTTAGCTGCGATGGTGAAACATGACATGATTGATGATGGCACCATTCACTGTAAGCATACATGGTTTTCACGCACAAACAGACGCACACACATGCAGACAACGATGACGTGCGTCTCAGTGTGTGAGGAACAGTCTGGGTATTTCCAGCAGGCGACCTGCCAGTACTCTCAGTGTTCTCATCGAGAAATCCCTCTGCCTTCTGCCTTTCCTCATTCTCCTCACATCATTACTGCACTTGATCCTCTTACCCTCTTATTTGTCATTTCATGTCGTTTTCGTGCCTCCACCTGCTGCTATAATATGGAACAGGTAACCTTAGTGCAGAAATGGACCTCATGCTTTCTTTTGAGTGTCACACCACAGACTGTATATAAGATGGATGACATCACTCATTTGTGAAACCTTGAATATGGCTTTGTGGCTGTTGCCATCTTAGGTTTTTAAAGTCACATTTGAACTTCTTGTATGAGATTTAAAAATGCCAGCAGCCTCTCCTCAGTGAGGTAAAAATAGAGATACTTAGTAGAAGGTTCTGCCCGGTTGTCCAAACTTAGAAAACGATTCACATTCACACCTACAACCAATTAAAAAAATTCACTAATTGGACTGTAGGAGGGAGCCACATTACCCAGAGGGCACCCACACAGACACAGGGAGAACACGCAAACTGCACACAGACAGGCCCCAGCTGCACAGCTGTGCTGCCTACAACAGGACCCACACTGCCAGAGCACATCATCCCATTCAGAAATGAAAATTATAACTAAAATACACTTTTTATACTGTTGTTTACACTGTGTTACATTTGTGTCCATTTCATTCTTTGAATTTTGTGCTGCTTTTGATTCCATTACTGTATGCTGTGTACTGGTGTGTAAAGCACTTTGTGGCTTTTGTGTGTAAATAAAGTTTTGCTTCCTTTCTTTGCACCAAATATGAAACTACTCTGAACTCAGTTCACTTAGACTTTTAGATATCCAGCAAAAGCAGAGGAAACCACTAGCACTACTTTGTGATATTTTATTTCTTTTGTACAAAATCATGCTGATGGTGTGCTCTATGATCACTGATTTTTACAGAGAGTACAGACAAAAGAAGCAAGCAAATCATTTGTACAGATACCTACTGTTCCATAAATCAGTCCTAGAACATGTACAGTATTTTGCACGTGCTGCATGATATGTGTAAACTTTCAAGTCAGGGTAAATCTAACCCTCTGCATTTTTCCCGTGATAATTATGTTTGTCTGTTCTCACTGGGTTCCATATCTATGACTTTTGAGGTTGCTGAGGAGCTGATTGCTGAATGTTTTTACCTGCAGTACAGTAGAGAGAACACAGCAAGCAGAGCGAAAGAAAGAGAAACACTGAGGGTGACAGTGAGACAAAGGAGGAGCACATACAACTGAGAGACTGTCGGTGAAGGAGATTAAGGGTGCAGGGAGTCATTCATGGGAAGAAAGGCAGAAACCAAAAGAGAAAGTGAGGAAAAGACTGGATGATGTGCCCTGGCAAACATGAGCATGTTTCCTCTAAAACGATTACATCACCCCCTTATACTCGTGTTGCCATGGTTACAGAGTCACATTAGACTAATCGTAATACTGTCTAACACCTTCACTACCTTTGCTAGCTCCATCCCTGAGCTCCCGGCGTTCTACATTTCCCCGGGTCAGGTCTGTCTGGTCTGCCACTTCCTGTCAGTTGATGTGAATAAAAGGTGGATACTTTGTTCTCTGACCACAGAATGCAGATCACCACCCAAACGGGCTTTTGTTAGACTGCTTCAGAGGATATGACTGCACTCTGGAGGCAGAGTTGGTAGCCAGTTAGTTCTGCTGGGCAAGCTTCAGTACATGATTTGGTCAGAGGCCAATGTGGTAATGCACAGATTGCCCACCTGCAAACAGGTCTCCTTTCTGTTTACATAAAATCAGCAGGGACAGCACTCGTGAATGTCACAAATACACAGTGTGATTAGGACTGCTCTATTATAGCAAGATGGTCATCATCATCATCATCAGTATTAGAATCTGTTATTTAAAACTATTATTCTCAGCTTAACAAACATACATTTTCAGAACTACATGAACATTGTGATCTTTCTGTTTTCTAGACAGGTCTTTGTTGGTTTCTCTCTTTCTCCATCATCATCACACCGTTTAGTTCAAGCTGAACTAAACGGTGTGAGTCATGGGCGCAGGCTTTAGTAATGTTGCTGAAGTTTGGATTTTTGTTATACTTTGAGCTGTAATTCCTGTTCTCACAGTGCACAAACTGTTACCTTTCCACTGTCAGCTCATATAAGCACACGCTGCAGGGATTAAGTTATATCATATATATGATTTTGATTTCAGAAAGACAATAACCTGAAAGAACAGCAGTAAAAACAAATGAAAAGAGTAATTAAGCTTGAGTAAGGAAATGGTGATCACACAAGAAAGACAGCATCAGTTATTTCAGAAAATCCCCCAAAACCAACATTCTGTACACACAGTCAATTAAGTCAATTAAGAAAGTACTCAATCGATCGAGGAATTACGGCTCTTGTCCATCACAAGTGAAGAGGAAGGAAGCTGAATATATCGGAGCCAGGGAGCTGGCAGAGGAACAACACTGAGGGTGATGGATGAGTCAACATCTATCTATCTATCTATCTATCTATCTATCTATCTATCTATCTGTCTGTCTCTCTCTCTCTTTTGTCTTCCCCTGATTGTTTTAATCTGCTGTTAGTTGATTCCTTGCTGTGTATATAATCCTCTATTTGTGCTTCCCTGGTTCCCTGGTGTGTGGTATTCCTTGTTTAGTGCTTTCCTGCTTTCCAGTCTACATTTTTGGATTTTTCATGAACTGTCACTGTAATCTATGGACTCCAATTGTTGTTTTTTTTTGCTGACTTTTGTTTCTTTCATCATGCTTTTGTGTCTGCATTTGGGTCCACGCTCAGCCCCTCCTAACAGAGAGTTTTCCATCTCTGTGTATTTTGAGTTTTGGCGCTTATGCAGGGGCAAAGGTGCGCAGTGCTACAGGAAACACAAAGCAAAACAGTGAAAAAGTGAAAAGCATTGATTATCTTGTTTTAACTGTTGGACGCCATAATTTTAAGCCATAAATCTTAAATAATTTGTAGCGGTAAAATAAAAGGTTGCATGAGAATTATTTTCTGATGTTCTAACTGAAGTGGTCACACAGACAAAGGAAAACATGCACACCGGCGTCTCTGTGGAGTCTCACAGTCTCACATAATGTACACTACAGTAAAATTAAGTGTGCATGTGAAAGCCCTCTTAAGCACGAGTGTGTGTATTAAAACAGTAGCAGCCTGGAGACCAGGCAAAGCTGAGCACTGATGTTTAAAGTTGGACCGCATCTGATCCTGTTCCAGTTCAGATTTCATTGTATATGCTGAAAAAAACAAGTTTGATATATTGACTGACATCTCCGCACGCTGCCGTCTGTTTACATTTATTAGCTGTTTAGCGCTACATCATATGCTTTGTTTGTTGCAAGTCTCTCCCTGTACTTTCTCAGGCTGACGGCCGCAGATTTCTGCATTTGTCTCCTAATGCACAGCAGCAGAATTCAAATTTAAAAACACAAAAGGACTTCATCACATGAACAAGTGATATAGCGCCTGCTGACGGGAAAAAACCCAAACCATACTTGTGTGTGTGTTTTTTGCTTGCTTGTTTGTTTGTTTGTTTGTTTGTTTGTTTTTTTTTGGGGGGGGGGGGGGGGTCACAACCCTTGAGATCTTATCTTATCTTGTGCCCTGCAGGCTGGAAACTGTACGCTGAAATCTGACTGTATTTGAGCAGACCTACTGCACTGCTGCTGTAGGTACTGAACAGTGATCTAGAGCTGACACACCGCGAGCTTTTCTGCAAACTACGGCTCCTTCTGAGAATGCTACTGCTTAGTCAGTCACTCCAACATTAAGCTAATTCGCCAGCTATATGGTGTTTGTGCCCAGTTTACATTTCTCTACAGTCTTTGGCATGAAGTAGTACTGGAGGAAGCTCCCTCTCAGCAATAACTGTATTCACCTTTGGGATTTCTTACTTCGATACCTGCTTCTCTGGCTCCACACATCAAATAAAGACCCAAACCAAAGCTGCGCGTTTGTTTTTAATATTATGAAATGTGTTTTGGGGATAAGCTATGAAAATGAATACTTGCTCCTTATGTTAACCACAGTGCACAAACAGAAAAACACTGATTACAAAATACTGCCTTTCACCATTTACTCCTCACTATTGATTAAAGAGATATACGTTGATTTCAGAAAGACAACACGGAAGAAAAAGAGGTAAAAACTAATGAAAACTGAAATCGCACGAATTTGACAAACCAGGAAAAACATGTTCATGGCAGACTGTCTCCATAAGAAAGGGCAGAGCATCAGGTGTTTCAATAAAAGCTCCAAACCAACATAATGTACTGCTCACTAAAATGAGAAAGTACTCATCTGATCTGAATTATGGCTTAAAGTTGGGTGATTATAACAGCACCACAGACCTGGCAGAGGAACAACACAGCGGTGAATGAATGAGTCACCACAGAAGACCACTGTCTGGTTTTTAAAATGACCACAATTCTTCTGTAACAACAGTTATGACATTTTTTTCTTTTCTCGTACGTGGACTCAAATGTTTAACCTCTGAAGTGATCGGCCAAAATGGCATGTGGTTGTTTTCTCTCACAAATACCTGATAAATACTTAGTGGAAGAGCGGCGATGCAACTCGAACGTGAAGAGGTTCTATCTCCCTATGAACATGCACACATTTAAAGTTCTGATGTGTTGCATTTCACAGGCGCTCCATCACGCACTGAGACCACGGCCGGAAATTGAGCCACCAGTCTTACATCAAGTCATCTCTCATTAGATGTAAGCAATAACTCACTGGACACTTTATTAGGCATGCTAGTTCAGCTGCATGTTAATGCAAATATCTAATTAGCCAATCGCATGGCAGCAACAGCTTCCCAGGTCGAGATGACCTGCTGAAGTTCAAACTGAGCTTCAGAGTGGAGGAAAAAAAAGGTGTTTTAAGTGACTTTGAAGGTGGCATGGTTGCTGGTACCAAACAGGCTGATCTGAGTATTTGAGAAACTGCTGATCTGCTGGGATTTTCCCGTCCAACCATCTCTAGGGTTTACAGATAATGGTCCGAAAAAGAAAAAATATCCAAAGAGTGGCAGTTGTCTGGGTTAAAATGCCAGAGGGCAGAGGAGAAGAGCCAGACTGCTCTGAAATAAGCACTCATCACTGAACACACAACCTGCCGAACTTTGAGGCAGATGGACTACAGAAGACCACACCGTGTACCTCTCCTGCCAATTAAGAGCAGAAAGTCACAATTCACAAAGGCTCACCAAAATGGGACAATAGAGGATTCGGGGGGGGGGGCATGCCCGGTCACCTGAGTCTTGATTCCTGCTGTGACATTCAGATGGTTAGAGCCAGAACATGAGAGCATGGGTCCATCCTGCCCTGTATCAACAGTTCAGACTGCTGGTGGTGTGAGGGGATAATTTCTTGGCAGACATTGGGCCCTTTGGTGCCAACTGAGCACTGTTTAAATACCAATTGCTGACCATGTCATGTATTGTTGCTGACCATGTCCATCCTTTTATGACCACAGTGTATCCATCTTCTGATGGATGCTTCCAGCAGGATAACTCACCGTGGTGCAAAGCATAAATCTCAAACTGGTTCCTTGAGCATGACAGTGAGTTCACTGTGCTCAAGTGTCCTCCACAGTCACCAGATCACATGGAGCATAGAGTCCACTTAAAAAAAATAATAATAATACTGTTAATTAACCTTTAATTCAGCAGTCAATGAGTCCACAGGACGGAAACATCTAAATGAAGCCAAATGGATGCTGTACAGATATCCGGTTTGCTGAGGATTAAGAGCTGATTAAAGCGCAGATCTGGTAGAAATAAAAAGGTCTGCAGTCTTGGGTGGTAGTCAACTGCTGAGCACGGCAAACACAGCAATATACATTTGGAACTGAATCACTGAGTCCGGGCCAAGAAGTGGAACCAACTTATTTTGCTTCTCTCTCTTTTGCCGTATCACTTCCAAGTAACTCGTCTTTGTCTCTATACGTGTGGGTGTACGAGTGAGGAAGACGGGGTAAAAGGAGGCACCTCTAAAATGAAGCAGCCATGATAACAGCACAGGGTTTCATCCTGTTCCTGTGAAGTGCGAAAAATGGAGCCAAGCGCAGCATTCTGCTCCACGGCTGCCTCAGCAAAAACACAATATGTTGGCTCTAAAGGACCCTGCTGGCAGGAACTCTCACCCCAAAGAATATCACTAGCTTCATTATACTGTGTGCTGCTTATTTGGCTAGAATATATCCAGACAATAAACTGGGGAGGGGGTGAAAATCACCGCATGATGAATAGTGCATCAATGTACTGTGCATTAACGGCGAGCATTAAAGTCTGCTCCTCTACATGCACACATTTCTTACCATCACTTCTTATTGCAGCTTATTGATGAAAGCCTGATGAACAATTATGTCTTTTTCTGTATTCATCCTCAAGTTTTTCTTTTAGTTATTTTCATAATCACATATGTGTGGGATTCAAGGATACTTGGCTGACTCAGCAGGCTCGACTACACCATGAGCACTTGCAACGTAGCACGCTTGAATGAGACTCTTGACCTTTTAATGTGTATTACTGCAGCTACATTAACCTTTTCAACAAGCAAGAGTCCTTAACAGTGAATTAATCTGAAAACAGTGAAGCGACATTTAGACTGAATGGTCACTTTGACAACACTCCATCATTACTTCATTTTCTTTACTGAAAGCTTCTGACACACATTCATTTTTTTTTAAAAGAACAGTTATAACATTAATGATTTTTTTAAATCAATGATTTTTGAGGATTCATTATAAAAATGAATGTGTGTGATCAGGTAAAAAGTAACTCAGTGAAAAGTAACTCACCTGTAATCAAATGTTATTAGCATCAGAAGTGTCAGATTGTAAGACAGTGTTACCATTTTAAAGTGAACATTGTTATTATTAACAACTTTAAATATTCCCTAAACTTTCCTGGTGTCCTATAATGCTGTTTGCAGCGCAGTGGCACAAGATGCCAGGGGTGTGACTTGAGTATAATGTTGCCGACTTTCTGAGTAAGCCAGCAGAATTTCAGAATGGGCAGTCTCATCAGTTAATGTCACAATGTGCAGCCAGCACTTCCTGCTCTCAGGGAAGGGCTCGCAACATGGCACCCATAGTACAACCTGGCCAAACTCTATCAATGACTCGTAACAGTGTCTGAAGACTTATCAGATATCCCTGGCAATGTCTGTCTCAACAGGAATGGTGAACTGTATGGGGGGCAGCCAGCTCCGTGCCTGCAAAATGCTATGTGCCCAGCATTCCAACTGAGAATACACCCCGGTGTAGGGTAACCTGTCTGACTCCACCCAGCCGCCAACCACCCTCTGGAAGAGGAGGAAGCTCAGTCCAATGTGTAACTACTGTCACAGCCTTTAGGCATGTAGACATGGTCACAACTTGCTGAAATTCAAATTGAGCATCAGAATGGAGAAGAAAGGTGATTTAAAAGACTTCAAAACACATCATTGTTGTTTGAGCCAAATATTTTCTCAGTAAACTTCCAGTGAGCAGCAGTTCTCTGGGCAGAAACGCTCTGCCGATGTCAGAGAAGAATGACCAGACTCGTTTGTGCTCAAGGAAAAGCAACGGTAACTCAAATTACCAGTCGTAACATCTGAGGTATGCAGATGAATGTCTTTGATGGCACAACAAGTCAAACCTCGGAGCAGATGGGCCGCAGCAGCAGAAGACCACACTGGGTGCCACTCCTGTCAGCTGAGGCCACAGTTCACTAAAACTGGAAACCAGAAGACTGGAAAAAAGCTGACTTCTGCTGCAACATCTGGATGGTAGGGTCAGAAACAACATACAAGTCTGCCTTACAGCAACCGTTCAGGGTGCTGGTGGTGTAATGGTGTGTGGGCTATTTTCCTGGCACACTTTGGCCCCCTTAGTACCAACTGAGCAGCATTTAAACTCTACAGCCTACCTGAGTATTGTTGCTGACCATGTCCATTTCCTTTATGACCACAGCATCCAGCAGGTTAGCGCACCATGTCACAAAGCTCAAACCATCTCAGACTGGTTTCTAGAACATGACAGTGAGCTCATTGTACTCAAGTGGCCTCCACAGTCACCAGATCTCAGTACAATGGAGCATCTTTGGGATGTGGTGGAATGGAAGACTGGCATCATGGATGTGCAGCTGACAAATCTGAAGCAACTTGTGTGACACCATCATGTCAACCAGGATCTCTGAGGAATGTTTCCAGCACCTCATTGAATCTGTGCCACGAAGACTTAAAGTCGCTTTGAAGGCAAAAGGGGTCCAACCCAGTACTAGCAAAGTGTGAGAGGCCAGTGAGTGTACACAATATGGTTACAAGTTACATTATAGCATAATACACCTGAGCATGCAGCTGAAATATCCGCAGTTGCGTTGCATTGTGGGTGATGAAGGCACCAATGAAAAATGATAGCATTCAGAATAAACAGAAAAATTCTGTCCATGTCAGTTTTGAGCCTTTATAGTTCCTACAATAAGGGTATAATATTAATGCAAAGCATCCAAGTAGTTGTGACAATTTGATTACATTTATTATGCTGTGAGGACTATTTTGCATGAACTTCTGTCTAAACTAAGTTTTACAAGGAAGAGCAGCTGCACTTTAAACCCTTCTGAGTGAGGAGGATACTCAGATAAGATAAGAGCTTATTAAGTAAACAAAGCTGTCATGTAGGCTGTAAAAACTTTAGGTTAACATTTATATATTTCTAGTAAATGGCAAAGTAAAATTTCAGCAAAGAAACTCTATTTTCTTGCTCTTTACTGCACATAAATCAGTTTGCCAGTATACCAAAGCTACCACTTCATGCCTATTGAAAGCATTGACAGTATTGACACTGGAGAGGGTGTGGGCTGAAAATGACTGAACGTGGGCAGTCATGTTACATAAGCAACAGTCCACTTCTCTTACTAAAACAGCACAAAAACACTGATACGCCGGGCATACATGTGCTGCTTACCCACCTCTCACAGATGGGATGTTTTAGTGACGTCCATTTGAACCCGCAGACCTGAGTTCATACCTCACATGTAAGCATGCATTGTGACTGTATTTGATCATATTTTATTAATATTTTAGACAAGCCAACATCACTTCTGAGCACACTGAAGAGATTATTTGGCATTTGGCACCTCCACCTCCACACTCTGCTGAGGTATTTCTTGGTACACGTGCACGCCGTCTTCCTGTCTCCTTCCTCACTTACATGACTCCACTCCATCAAAGTATTGTTACATGGAAAATGGAAAACCTGCAAATCCAGTGTACATGTGGATATACTGGACCCACACAGATAGATTATAGAGAGTAACAGCTCATATATAATTTTCATCCTCCAAACCTTGAGTTTATCCAGTTCACGCAGATATTTTTACTCTGAGCAGGTTTACATGCACTCTAGTGCCCAAGTTAATGATTTCCACTTATGAAAAAACTTGATGAAGTGTGTGAGCCGTTATGCCTTCTTTATACCTGATGACTAACGACCACAGCTCCACTCTGATGCTCTCACTTCCTCCCTCTCCCAGCAGGTTTTTAGTTGTCATAGTTACATCCATTAACACACCTGCTAAGCTCTCTGGTCCCCCAGGGTCTCCTCCTCTCGCCTTTCCTCCCTCCCATTTCTGCAACAGTCACAGACTTCAAGCTACAAACAAAACCGCTGGCATGTAATAAGTTACGGTATACAAACAGGGACCAAAATAAGATGTAATAAAGTAAACAAACATAGGGATCCCTTTTGTTGGCTACTCTAAAAATATTTTATCTGTAGGCACTATAATGGCAGCATTACTTAGCCAGGCCACCCAGGGATATTAGCAGCCTCCAAGTTATAATAATAAAAAAGCATAACCGCACTCATTAGCACTTCTATAGATATAGTTGATTGTTGGCATTTAGTACTTTTGTCCACTCAAAAGCTGCACAACGGAATCTTGAAAAGCTAAGAGTTCATGAAATGTATAATAATGTTTGCTAACAACTCCCACAATGCATCACATTTTTACAGATGGCAAAATGACTGTTGCACGACTCTGCAGCTAATAATGACGCAGAGTGAAGATTTGTGAGTGCGGTGAATGTGTGAAGGTGATCGCCGGCACAGCTGAGAGGTGTTTACCACACAAGAGGGGTCACACGTTACTCAACTGCAAGATGGAAAGTGTAGTATTTCTGAAGTCTGGAGTTTGCTCTAATTGTGGATGCAAATGCCATCTTAAAAGTATTTTGTATATATGAATTTATGCAAACTGATAAAGACTCTTGTTTAAAATCTGTCAAATCTGCCACAAAATTCACTCACGTGAAAATAATGTCACATACACGGCGATTCACCATCGTTCCCTCAGAATAAAGTCACTTGGTTGTGCCTTAGTAGCCCACAGCACAGACTCTGAGCTAAGTTACCAGATAACACTAGTGAACCTTCACACACAGGACACTTGTCAGCACTTCAGTATAAAAAAAAATTAACCCCACTCAGACTTGTTATAAAGGGGGAAACTATCCACAGAGGTCAGAATCACATGTTTGTATCAGGCTGTAAACATGCTCTTAGTACTCTAAAGTTGGACATTTTAACAACGGCCTCAAGTGGCAGCCGGAGATTTTGCCACGTCTGCATTGGCTTCAGCGCCTCTTGGTTTGGAGCGTTGCAAACGAACATCAACATGTAGCTGTGTCAAAAAAGGTGGAGCAGCCTGAAAGGTGTGCTTCTCATCCTTTTTTTGAATCTTGGTGGAATACCCTGTGTAGATAAGGAGCTAACCAAATGGAGACCAACATGAGACTGTAGCTCCTCAATAACACAAATTCAGCAAGAACTAATGTATATGGAACTAAGCATCTCCCAGGCAAGTGCTGGAGGACGTCCGTGCCGTCACAGCTGTCAGAGACAGAACGCGAATTATGACCAGAAGCAAAATTAAAGAGAAATTCCCCAGAGTGAAATGAACTCTAACTGTCCTTTAATAACCACTCAGCTGAGACAACAGCATGTTTACTAAGATGTGGGTTTCATCTGGAATATAACACTAAGTTCACATAATTCTCACTTTAAAACACACCCACATGCAGGGTTTCAATTGTTCCCTTCAGAGGTGTGTGATGGCTCTCGGATCTTCCTGGGTTACTCATTCTGCGTGTTGTCATCCACAGCTGTGCTGCTCTTTCACTCGGGTTCTTCCACCACAGATAGCAACAGGCGAAAAGTGGAGGCAACGTTCGTCTCAAAGCAGAATCCTGACCCCTCCTTTCTTCCAGATTATCCTCCTGATCTTTCTACTTATCCTGTCTCCTCTTTATTTCCCTCCTCTTCACTCTCTGCCTACCCATTTCCTCATCTGCCTTCTTGCTTCTTTACTAAAATAGAGCCATCAGGCTCCTCTTCTTCCACTTCAGTCTGCACTCTTTCATCTGCTTTTGCTGCCATTTCTCCCCTTCCTTCACATTTCTCCCTGACTGTCTCTTCCCCACAGGATCACAGCGACACAGCAGTCATCTCTCATCAGCTGAGACGCCGTCTCACAACTGAGTCGTGAGGTTATCGGTCCAATCGCTCCTCTCTTTTCTCTCTCTCCACTTTATTAATCACATTTGCTTTCTTTCTTCCTTCCTTCTTTGTTTTTTCTTGTGTTTGTTTAACTTGGCCTCCTCTTCCTCCTTTCTCTTTTTTTATCCACTACTTTTCTGGTCATTTCTCTCCAGCTCCTTTTCCCTCTCTCCTCTCTGGACTGCCTACTTGCATTCCCGAAACACAAAAGGAACCATTAATCTTACCACCAGTACGACAGCCGAACATGTACTGATATAATGTCCCTTCCAAAGGACATCAATATTAGAAGACATAGTAGGTGTATGGTATGTTGCCTTCTGGGAGGACAAAGGACACCTGTTACATAGAATTCATAGAGAAGACAACAGTGTATGTGTGCAGGGAGACAATTAGGAAAGGCTGACTTAACATAAAGCTGATTCTTATAGAATTATGATGCTTAGCCAGCAGTTTTTAGCCTGCAGCAGTAGAGCTGCAAAGAACCCACACAACTTGTACAACCAGTAACACACATCCACAGTTTGGACTGTACTCTCAGGTACAACAACAAAGTCATTTATAGTCCTCAAAATGGCGGGTAAGCTTTGGATGTTTGATGCTAATCAACAGCCAAAATTCAAAGCTTCAGATGGAAGACGTAATGGCACTGCTGCCAGAGAAAATCACGCACATTAGTTTAATATAATGGTTAGTCTACAATCATCCAGAGAGAACATCAGAAGCAGACACAATGCACAAAGTGCTGCTGATGGAGGTGTTCTTCATTTAACAGCAAGAGCTCCCACTGCTTTTTCACGAGGTGCACATTTAATAAAAGCTGCTGAAGGGATATGAAGAGTCATTAAATCTTTCAACAAAGTTAATGATGATCATTGCTGAGTGTGAGAGCGATGTCAAGCATCCAAACTAAGATGGTAGACAGAATCGTTTAAAACATTTTTAAAATATTATCCTAAATTTTAAAACTGTATATCTATTTAATGAACAAAAATGAGAAGAGTCAAAGATTTGGGTATCTTTAATTCTTTGATAAAACAGTGCTGGATTGAAGTACAGACTTTTGCCATTTTTGCATGCCACAGTGAGATCAGCTGAACCTTCCTGAACTCTCACAAGCCACTTTGACAGGACTAACCTTTCTTGACCTTGTGCTCCAGTCTCCTCTCTCATTCAGTTATTCACACATTCATTCGTGCCAGACAGTGACTGAGTCACACTGTTGTAATTTTCCACATCGGTAAAATTCAGAGCAGCGCAGAGAGGAACTATTTGCTGGCACTACACTTAAGTGGCAGGTTATTGGTAAGTCCCGGCTAAAGACAGAAGGGTTTCGCATGTCTAGCCTACCCTCCTTGGTATGATCTAATACTGGATTGGACCCTCCGTTGCCTTAATTCTTCATGTTGCAGATTCAACAAGGTGCTGGAAACATCCCTCAGAGATTTTGGTCCATAGTGACATGATATCATCACACAGTCGCTGCAGATTTGTCAGCTGCACATCATCAAAGTCAGTCTCCTTTTCAACCACATCTCAAAGGTTGGATTGAGCTCTGGTGACTGTGGAGGCCATTTTGCATATACTGTCATGTCTGAGAAACCAGCTGATGATCCTGCTGGGATGGACATGGTCAGCAGTAATACTCAGGTAGGCTGTGGTTTTAAATGACGGTCAGCAGGTACAAAAAGACTCAAAGCGTGCCAAAAAATGATCCCCGTGACGTCTTCCATTGCTGTGGCCCATCTCCTTTAAGGTGCAGCTTATTCAGCATACCTTGGTTGTAATGTCTCTCTTCCACAGTGTGTCTTTTGTCCTGTCTCTCTCTCCTCCCACAGCAGATGACCCCCCCTCCCTGAGCCTGGTCCTGCTGGAGGTTTCTTCCTGTTAAAGGGGAGTTTTTCCTTCCCACTGTCACCAAGTGCTGCTCATAGGGGGTTGATCTGACTGTTGGGTTTTCTCTGTATTATTGTAGGGTCTTTACAATATAAAGCACCTTGAGGTGATTGTTTATTATGATTTGGCTTTATAAATAAAATGAATTGAATAAAATGAGTTGTTAGAGGGGTTTTTTTGCATTCCTATCAGCTGCAGTTTCAGATGATTCTCTGCAAACTCCAGAGATGATTAGGCAGGAAAATCCCAGCAGATCATCAGTTTCTGAAATACTCAGACCAGCCCACCTGGTACCAATAACCATGCCACGTTCAAAGTCTTTTAAATCATCTTTCTTCCCCATTTTCATACTCCATTTGCAGGTTGCCTTGCCCATGTCTGCACTGAGCTGCTGTGATTGGCTGATTAGATATTTGCATTAATGAGCAGTTAAACAGGTGTACCTAACAAAGTGGCTGGTGAGTGTAAGCATATGTGATTTGATTTGAGTTCAGCAAAAAACGACTCAACTGTAAACCATTTTCCATATTGATGAAATGATGCAAGATGTGACCCTGGACAGCTTCAGGACAGATGCTGGTCAAAGAAAAACAGCCCCCAAATCTTGGCTTCCCGGTTCACTTTACTCTTCCACCCCCGTCCTACTTTTCTTCTTCACCTCTCAGTTTTTCACACCTATTCTCCCTCTTTGTCCTCCACAGCCTTTGCTTGCTTTGTCATCCTTTTGTCTCATCTTACCCAGGAGTACCCTCCCCTCCATTTCATTTTGGCTCTCTTCTACTTCTTATCCTGATCATCTTTACAGGCTAACAGGTGCTTAATGCCTGCAGTCACACTTTACTGTATACAGATTTAAAGGGAATTAAAAAATGAAGATTTTGATGTGAGACAGGATTCCTGTATAAATGGCTGATTACTATGGGAGACAAAGAAAATATTCAAGTACATAACTGCCACATCACGAATGCTTTCCCTCTGTATGAGTCACTTCAGTAAGTGAACTGTACACAGTGAACATTACAGCAAAAATAATGTACTCATAGTGCACTCATTTCCATTTTTAAGGAAATTAAAAATGTTGAGAGCTCACGAAGCCAAGAAAAATGCTCTATCAACAAATCACTTACCAAAGGCTGAAAGCAAATACAACAAAAGAGCTGCTCCCCATCATCAGACCCACAAACAAATACATATTTTTCATTTCTGGAAACATATGCTACAACTTTTATCTAAAAAAACAAACAAGTAGCCCTTTATTTCATTTAGGTTCAGCCACACCGCGTTATTTCCAAAGCCAAGTAGTGCTCAGTGTTTCTTTTACCTTCTTTCCTTTCTTCTTGCGATGAGCTGACTTCCCCGCAGATTTCTCTTTAGCCTCCTCACTCATGGCAGCAGCTGTACGTGTCCCCAACAGCTGTTTGTATGACTCCAAAAAAGCTTGTTTTTTTTAATCCAGCATGGATGAGCGGGGAAGAGCGGAGCGGCGGCCACTCTCAACACGCGCAGCAACCAACTCGCTCAGCTGCTCACACCCACTTCCACAAAAACACACACACGCGCAGTTCCACACGCACACGCCGTCCGTGAGGAGGGGAGCCAAAAAGGCAGCCCAGCAGGAGCGATGGGGAGACGCACATTCTCGCTCTCACTGTGTTTCTGTCTCTTTCTATCTCTCACATACTTCACTCGTACCTTTCTTTGGATGTGGTTGCCTCCCACACGCTCCACAAGTGAGAGCAGAGCAGCAACAAGCTACACTACAGGGGCTTGAGTATTAATAGCAATCAATACCAGCTCATCGGCAGTTGTTTGTGTTTCTGTGTGTGTGTTTGCTTCAACAAGTTAAAGAAAGACAAAAAAGAGAAGGAAGATAGATAGATAGGTAGGTAGATAGGTAGATAGATAGACAGATAGATAGACAGATAGATAGACAGATAGATAGACAGATAGACAGATAGATAGACAGATAGACAGACAGATAGACAGATAGACAGACAGATAGACAGATAGACAGACAGATAGACAGATAGACAGATAGATAGATACGTGAGGTGGCCAAAGAACAAAGATTACAGACTTCAGTGTCAGCTGAATGGATTGATCTCAGTTAAGGCTGAGCTAATCACCATAACTGATCCTTTCTTTGCGTTACTCTGCTGTTCTTTGTCCCTCTCAGCCTCCTGGGGACATCATGGCAACTGAGACGTCAGCAAATCGTCTACTCCACAATGGAAATGTGACCCCAGGCCTACCGTTTCTCTGTGACACTGTATATGTTGGAGAAGATACTGGACAATGAGAAAAGCATGCTCAGTGGCAGCAGTGAGTGCAACAGTTCCACTGAGATTGTACAACAATAAGAGTTTAGGCATTTCAAACTAAAAGAGGACACACCCCAAGCTAATCTAAGTGGAAAATGTAGGCTTGGCTTCACTTTCAGAACAATCTTAAATAATGTTTGCATTCAACATTTACAACAGGTTAGAAATACTTCATTTCTTAAACTTCTCATCAGAAGTCACGAAGATGAAGAAATCTGCTGCGTACATGCCAGACAAATTCTTCCATGACACAGACATGGTGATATACAGATACAGTTATAGATGATATGAATATATGATTGTCTAGGAACTGAATGAGAATTGCAAAATGGTTAAATCATGATACTATTTTATTACTAATTTATTATTTTTTTTAAAGAAAGTCTACCTAGAAACCGCTTTTGGGTCATTCCCATTTTTATCAGTCCAGATATCTACACAGCACAAAGGCACATGAAGACATGTCATACCGATTTACTCAGGAGATACCTTCTATGCAACATGTTCAACAGAGAAAGGGAGCAAAATGAAGAAGTGACGGATTTCTGCTGGAGAAGGAGGACAAAAATTCTTCAACAACCACCACCATTACACCCCTCACTGCCTCCCCCTTATCAATAATTAACAAAGACAGGAAACCCCCGGTGGTGGATCACTGTGGATTACTGCCCTTTGTGTGAGCGTGTTTGTGTGTGTGTGTGCGCATGGGTGTGTGCTGTGAGTGGATTATACCAGTGTGAGCCAGTTTGCCCAGTACAATTAAAACTGTAATGTCCATTGAGAAGCAAAGGTATTTGTATCCAGGGCATTTCATTAATGTCTTTTCCTCTCTCTCTCTCTCTCTCTCTCACTCACACACACACACACACACACACACACACACACACACACACACACACACACACACACACACACACACACACAAATAAGCTACAGTACAAGGTGTAATAATTTAGCATATTTCACTTTGGCTCTGGTCAAGTCAAGGTTAATGATTGCTTTGTGTCACTCTGTGTGGTTGACCAATAAGCTTTCATGTTTTACTGCAACACTTCCTGGTTGAGCTCAAGAATCAAGTCTGACATCTGGTGGCCACAGCTTGCCATTACAACAACAACATCATCAACATGTGGTCATCTGTAGTTCTTCATTAAGAAAGCTTTATAGCAATAACATGAATGTGCTTATCATATTACATAAAAAGTATAAAATATTGTCATGTGTCCTGCTTTCCCACAATTATCTACAAAAGGAAATTAGAGGTATACCAATGAAGCTTTACATCCTACAAAGATTAACGCTTACGTCAGAGCACTTAAATTATTCTTGAGCTTGTAAAAGACACAAGACTATCAACACAGGAGGATCAGAGATATCATATTTTTATATTTAAGGCATATTTCTTCCATACAAAAGCTACATTATCTAATCCTACTGTTAATTTGATCAAAGATTTGGATGCTTCTGTGGCTACTGTGGCCTTAAGCAGAGATGATAAACCCTCTTTTTTCTCAACTGGACTGAACTGGATTGAGAAATCAAGGACAATGCATTCACATTCAGCTTCACAAAGTAACCACACCCTAAATCATACCCTGCTTTATTGTGTATTTTAATTTAAATGGGACCATAATTTTGAAAAATAAACATCATTTCTTCATCTCATATACTTCGACTAATGTGATTGTGTTTCAGTCAGAAGAGTGAAGTGTGCTGGCAGCTTCCAGGCAGTTAACTTTGAACTTCCTCCCTTCCTTCAGACCCAAAGGTTACCTCAATATGTTACATACAGTCTATGATGAAGATGCTGCAGACTAGGAGTCTGATTATTGAGCTGTGGCACAACTGGAAGCTTTAAGTTCCTGGCAATGAATCTTGAACAATCATCGTGCACGAGTAGGTGTGAGCATAAAATTAAAGCAATAAATCCCTTTCACATATAAAAGAAATGTCGCCCTTCTTCCTGTTGCACTGCATCAAAAAGCCTCTCTCCTTTATGCTTTAGCACTTTAACAGGAATCATAATATTAAACACATAAACTGATATTTGTCATTGTGTTTAAACTTAAAAGGGTGACAGTGGAAAAAAAAAGATTAGCTTAGCATGACGTTTATTTCAGCTTGTCTCATCAGCAAACACCACCTTTTGCATCTCCACCTCTCTCTCTTTTTCTAGCTCTGTCTCTCTGATGCATATTCTCATCCTGAATTAAATATGACAGCTAAAACACGCACACAAGCACACAATAATGTGTCTTCAAACGCTTACATCCATGCACCCAGTGGTAACATGATACATTTACAGCTAATATTCTCTTTCAGTCAGCCACTAAAAGGCCTACTGGAAAAGGGAGTGGTTTTTATAACTCCACAATAAGTGCTCCATAACCCTGATTAATAACAGGCAAAGAGAACTCATGGTTACAGGAGACAGACGGTGGCAAGCGCCAGTTGATTGCTAATGGCACCAAAACAGTCAGCTCAGTCTTGAGATGTGAAGTACTCGTAGGTACAGAAGACGAGTGCTTGAGAGGCTGAGACAGAAGAGTTTTCTTTCTGAGACAGAGGACGCAGATGGGACGATCAGAGGACAAACAGGCTGCCTCTGTATTTGTTCACTCTGAGGTTTGCATGTTACATTCCTCAATGCAGCGACAGCCGTCACGTGCATGTCTGCAGCAGACAGAACTGTGACGTTCTCAAGCGGCTGGTTTTAAATCAAAACTTTGAACTTTAACATTTGACCTTTTTATGAAATGAAAGTTTTGTGTGTCTGTGGCTGCGTGTGTGTGTGTGTGTGTGTGTGTGTGTGTGTGTGTGTGTGTGTGTGTGTGTGTGTGTGTGTGTGTGTGTGTGTGCCTGCAGATCCCCTCACTGTGGGGGTCAAAGGTTCAGCTTTTTCTCATATTTGTTGCCAGTCTGCACATGTATGGAGACATACATATGATTTTTGGTCACAATACACAAATTTATGAACTTGGTTAAGTTATAAAGTTAGGCACAGGCCAATTTGGACGTGCTGCTAATTACACTCACTGGCCACTTTATTAGGTACTCATTGATTACTGATATTTAGATGGCAGGGTCAGTGTTTGGCATAAATAACATGAAAGTGTGGATCCATCCTGCCTTGCAGCAACAGCTCAAGCTGCTGCTGGTGGGAAGAATAATTTCTTGGAACACTTTGGGCGCCTAAGCATCCCAAGCATCTTTTAAAAGGTCACAGCCAACCTGGGTATTGCTGCCCACCATGTCCATCCCTCTATGACGACAGCTGCTTCCAGCAACGTGCCACGTCACAAAGATCAAATCATCTCAAACTGATTTTCTGACTATGACAGTGAGTTCATGGCACTCAAATGGCCTCCTCAGTTACTAGATCTCAATCTAGAGCAGCGCTGGGATGTGGTGAAAGAGGAGATTCATATCACAGATGTGCTGCTGATGAATCTGCAGTGACTGTGTGATGTTATCATGTCAATATGGACCAATGTCTCTGAGGAATGTTTCCAGCACCTTGTTGAATCAATGCCACAAAGAATTAAGGCAGTTCTGAAGGCAAAGGGGGTCCAACCTGGCACTAGCACCTAATAAAGTGTCCATTGAGTTCATATTTGATTGTTTCTGTGGATTTTCTCGGCACTGTGTCGTCTCTGCATTTGCTTGATTCTGCTACCCACCATCGTACACAGTCACTTTGTCCTGAAGCTCCAAAGACAGAGGAAACACACTCTACAGAGACATATTACTTCTGTTCAGAATATCTATCAGAGCAATTAAAGAAATCACTGATTTCTAAAACTGCATCTACTCCTGCTCCCTCACTGGATTAATTACACAAATATTCATTTAACAACTAAACAAAGATGTCCCCTGCTTCACTGTAAAGTCCAGTTTCAGTATATGTGCAGTGGAAGTTTCAAGTTTCCACGCAGTGAGAAATTCAGGCTGTTTGCAGGAATCAGGGTGCATACCTCCTGAGCACAAACACCCTCAGCAGCTCCGTCCCCGGTTCAACTACCAGCCACCCAAAACTTCACTGCATGTCCTTCACCTGAACTCATTCCCCCCATAGTTTTTTTGTCTGTATAACATACACATCCAGCAAAGGCAAAGTTTTTAGGTGTAAAACAAGGCACATATGACCTTTCCTGTGCATTAAAATACAAACATCAAAATTAGGTAACAACAGGCAAAGGAAATGTTTAAGTTTGAGAATGTTTCCCCCTCCACTAACAATTTAAAATAACTTTTGTTGTAACTTGTTTCTGCAGCTTTCTTGCGAGGTGATAAAGTTTTTTTTTCATAGTCTAATATGTTTCACGTTGTACCTAAAATTTCCGACAGTACCAAATGACGCAACAGTATATGTACTGGTAGGCTTGTGTCTGCTTGTCTGAGTAGATGGTAATGCAAAACACTCCTTTATCATAACAAGTAAATCATAAATCTTGATAGGGATAAAAGCAGTTTACATAAACAGCTATAATCTAGGCCCGAGGTGCTGGCAGAATGGGTTTGATTCTCAGTAGTCATAACAAGTAAATGAAAAGAGAAGCACATCTTGTTACACTGAGACGATCAAGCTACTAACTATGTTCACCATTTGGATTAAAACTGAACAGCAGACAGGCAGCAGTGACATCACATAACAGTGACATGCAAATACAAATGTAGGATTGTCCCATTGCATGTTCATCAGTGAAGAAGCTAAAGCTAACATCTATCCACAGCAGCATGCACAAGTGATACTGTATTGTTGTGAGACATGGCCCTGAGCTTCAGGTGCACACACCTGCCCCGTCTTTCTGAGGATACTGGCTTGAATTCAATTTTCATTCTTATTTATGTAACAGAGAACTTGACTAATGTGACTCACTGAGCTCCTGAAGCAAGTCTATCAACTCTACATTAAAATTCAACGTTCATTGATACATGTCAGCTGCACGTATACAATCAAAATCAGTCAAAAGACTCAAAAGTTTTTTTAGAACACAGCTATTTAAATTAGATTTAAAATTAGATCTGCGCTTTGAATAAGTGGACTTTTTGGTTTGTTTAGGGTTCGGTTGTACAAAAATAACTGCGTGCTGGGAAGAGAAGGGTGCGGCAGAGCAGCCTCCTGAGGAAGAGCAGGAGGGAGGAGCCTGGATTGATCAGAGCTGTTCAGTTGGATTCTGTTCAGGTATGATTCCTCTGTACTGCAGCAGATCCCTGGACTCCCCCTTGATTATTGTTTGACTGGATATAGAAACCTGGCTGCAGTCGCTGTCAGCCATCCTTAATCTGCTGGAGTGGAAAATAAATCAGATCTGAAATGGATCCTTGCTATCCTATTCTCATTGTGGCTGGTCACACAGGCCACATCACACATCTGGAAATCAGCCCCCAAGTGTACTTTAGCACCTGATTCTGCACGTACAGTACTGCATGCAAACCTGCTGCATGCAGCTGTGGATTGTCGAGTGTGAACACCACAAACAGAGAGACCAAGTACAGTTAAAAGAACAAAACTCAATAAGTAGTTAATGTTGCAGCTTACAAAGCACTTACACAACAATGCACAGTGGGCATAGTGCTTTTGCTCCAGATAAGGTGGCCTTCATAAACAGAAATGTGCCTGAGCAGAGATACTGAATGAAAGCAACAATCTCACACAGGCATAACTTGCCTTTGTGCTTTCCCCAGTTTCATTTGCTTGACATGTAGGAATGCCAGTGCAACCACAGCCACCTGATAAAGATCGGTGTTTCATGTAAAGAATGCCAACAAAAACATGCTCCTCCATTTTTTTTCAAGTACCTGTCTTTCCTGTAAGCTTTGCAGCTGCTCCTATATCTGCTTTTTGTTTTTACTTCCTATCACCTGTAATCTTTACCCTTCACTTCCTCTCCTCACCTTCATACTTTTCTTGTATGTATAACAAAAAGAGCAGCTTAACAGTATATTTCAGACCATACAGACCCCTTTAATGTTAATGTTTAAATTAACATTAAAGGGGTCTCTATTTTAGCTGTCTCCCATACAAACTATCAGTGATACGTGCTGCATATTAATTATATCTTTGAAGGGAATCTTGATCATGACCAGCCAGGAGGAAATTAGTCTGAGTTCATACTTGGTTGCCCAGGCAGTGCCACAGCAATAGATGAATCCCCATGGTAACAACAGCAATGTGGAAGGAGTTCTCCATGACAACCCCATAAAACTGTGAGACTTCACTGGGTGAACCAGTCAGGGCTTTGGAAATGAAATTTGCTACGACCATCATCATTTCTGTCTCTGCTTGTATCAAACACACGAAAAATGTGACCCACTTTCTCTGAGACTCATCAGTTCTGAAAATGCACTTTGCACCACCAAAGTTCATCACCAGCGCAGACTTGTTTGATTCTATGTTTGCTGATGTGAAAGGAGCAAATTTTCCCTTTGTTGCTCATAGTTGGTTCCTCGGAAATGAGCACAATGGTGGATTGAACTGGAGCTGGTAAAGATTAGCTCAATCTACCCCAAATGCATTTTTTACTCAGATCAATCAAGTAAAGATCCACCAATCTAATCTTTTAGGTCAGCTCTGGGTCCGAGCTGTTTAGAGCTTTTTGGAAAAAAAACAAAACAAATCAATGCAATTCACCTAAAAATTAATTGCAGTATAGCCCACATTATCTAACATGTTTTACACGTCTGTGTCACTCTGATTACATCCAGCTGGTGGTGGGGTTGCTATGCCACTTCATTAAACTTCCTATACTTCAAACTGTGTGGAGCAAACAAAATGAGTGCAGCACAAAAAAGGGTGAGAAAACACTGGAACCTGCAGAGCTCAAAAAAACCAAAATACGATTACATTAATGGCATATTGCTGCCTTTATTATCATTATCCTTCCATCCATTCATCTATCCATCCATTTTCTTCCACTTAGCCACACCAGGGTCACGGAGGGGGCTGAAGCCTACCCCAGCTTTCACAGGGCAAGAGGCAGAGTACACCTTAGACAGGTTGCCAGTCTGGTGCCGGGCATCATTAGCATTAGCATTCGGCGCTGCCAGGTTGCTCCTCAGACTGTCCAGGAGCTCAGAGATGCCCTGGCCCAGATCTGGGAGGAGATCCCCCAGCACACCATCCATTGCCTCATTAAGAGCATGCCCCAACATTAATGGACTAACTGCACCATTATTTTTTCACTTTCATTTTCAGGGTGTCTCTGGGTTTGGGTCTCTACAGGCTGATGTGGCATGCTTTCATTCCTAACACATTACCCAGTCCACATCAGTGTACATATCCACCATGATTTTTCCCCCATTGAGATCTGATGTGTTTTCAAAGTGTTCCTTTAATCTTTTTGAGCAGTGTATAATTCTCCATGCATCTGGCATGTGAGCAAATGTAAATATTGACACACAATCCAAGCACATATATCAAAGATAGTATAACAACCAAAGGTTGTATGGTGATGTTAGAGAATAAAATATTCCTCTAAGATAAAGGGTGTGCAGAGAGTGCAGATACATTTAAAGTTTGTTTATCAATGACAGTCAGTACCAGCAAAAATTGAGAAACAATGTGTTGCATTGCTCTTTGCTATTAATAAGTACAGAGCTAGAGGTCTGCAGAAATATATTTCCTAAAAACACTGAGTGTACTTTTACCTCTACAGGCAGCTTTTTTTGTTTTTTTTAGCCAATTGTCATCCTTTAAAATATGTCTTGGAACCAGCTGAGGTGGAACCAATGAGCAGGAGTGTAATGTTACTAAGACCTCACCACCTGCACAGGATGCCAACATAAAATGAAAGAGCTACCTCAAAAATAGGGGACTGAGTTGCTCAATTTTCCTAATTTTCCAACAACGATAGCAATTTTTTTTATAGAAGTTTTTTTATGAGTCAGCAGGTTTAAACTTCTGCCTCATGTTCAAATATTTACACAGTTTCTTCTGCCAGTGTTTCAACATCCTTACAGGATGCCACATATTACATCAATAAAGGTCGCAGTGAATATAGGAACTGTTTATTCAAAATGTTTTATTTTTCCCAACTGACCAATCAGATGGATGCTTTTCCAGAAGATCCACCAAAAAACAAAAGTTAAGCATCAGAAGTAAAGGTCAACGAACAATCGTAAAGTAAAAGAGGCTTATTTACACACACACACACACACACACACACACACACACACACACACACACACACACACACACACACACACACACACACACACACACACACACACACACACTATTGAGAAAGAGCAGGCACACAAACAGCAGCCACAAAGAGAAAGACTTTCCATCCTCCCTTGATTTACAATTCGTCTTTGTGTCGAGACTCTTACACAAAAAAAGGACACGGTTCCACGCCTAAAATGGTCTCATCGCCAAGACCAGCCAGCAGTACCAGACCAGAGCTGGCTCCTGACCACTAAGATGCTTTCCCCGGCCTATACTTCAGTTTTTATATACATCCAATGACACAACCATTATTTCATTATCTATCCTGAAATTTCTCTGCAACTTCTCTGGAGGGGCTTGGAGCATTTTGAAGGCTGGCATGGAAAAGAACCTGCACCTGATTTAAATCCAAAAAGTTTTGAGTTAACATGTCCCTAAAGCCAGTTTAAACAGCCGGGGCTTGAACCCAAGGGCTGTGCTTTGACCACCAACTAATTCAAGTCCGAGGCCATGGCTCTCAGGTGGAAAATGGTGGTGTTCTCACTACAGGCCACAAGCTATAGTGGCTAAAATGAGCATTTATGCTTAGACTGCTGTGCCCAAGACGTGGCCCCAGATAAGAGGCAAGAAAATTCATGGATAGAAGAATTAACAACATCCATTTTCATAACTGCTTATTAAACTATCCCAGCTGACTTTGGGAGATAGGAGGGGTAGATCCTGTCCATCACCAGAAAAACACAGAGAGAGAGCAGTCATTGAAGCCAGGCACGAGTATGAAACAATGCACCAGCAGCAAAGATAGCAATCTACGTGAATAAATGTGAAGGATTTTGAATAATTTGAAATAGGTAAAATTACATTACCAAACCAGTTAAGTCAAATTACTTTTAATGTGAATATCATCCATTTTACTTCCTATATTTGTACAGGCAATTCCCCCATACCCCATGTTGGAAACCCCTGACGTTCAGTGACCAAACACAGTTCTGTCCAGAGAAGAGGAGCAGCTGTCACATGTTCACCCATTCAGATACATATAACAGAAGCACTCAGTCTCTGCTGTATAAGACTCTGGTGTCAGTCAGTGCAGTGACCCTGCATGCAGTGTCTGAGTGATGAGTGTCTCTTGGTCATTACTGCTTACACACTGGTACACATTCATTTATTCATCCTGTCTTTGTACGTGCAGATGTTCAGACTGTAACCGATCGTTTGCCGTGCACTGTAGACCCATTCTGACGCTGTTAGTCTCATTCTAAAAACATAATATCATTTCCAACTAAAAGGAAATGTGCCTGAACAAAAACTTGAACTGAACAATCCAGTTTCTTTCTTCAAAACAAGTTTCAGTTCGGACCTGCTGCAGCATAATTTCCATACTCTTCCTGCAAAAGCTAAGCCTAAAGTTGGTCTTTTGTCTTTTTTGACCTTTAGTGTCATAAAATCAAAATGGAGCTGAGAAATTCTGAAGCTCTTTTATGAGCATACACAGCATGTAAATACAACTGTTTGAAATAACAACCCTGTTGATTTTGTCAATGTTTAACAGTTTAAGTGGTGTTTGGGAGTGAACCAAAATGGAAAACCCGGTTAATATGCATTCCACTTTTATAAGCTCATATCCATATTTTATAGGTGTCTGCAGAATAAGAGCTTTGTTTTGTAATGCTGATTGCTGCAGACCAAGTTTGTTAACACTATCATTGCCAAAGATGAAATACTCCAATAATGAGTGTTTTCACATCATGTACATCATAGCGTTAAAAAGCTGCAGTACAAGTTTTTAATACAGGTTACAAGCTTTTTTAGGAATTCATAATCTCATGCTGAGCGTGCTCATAAAAGGGCTCTCAAAATTTCTCAGCTCCATCTTTGTTTGATGACAGTAAAGGTCAAACAGACAATGGAATATGCACAAACTGTAACTGATTCATGTGACATAAGCAAGAAGAAAGTGTGAATTTAATGCTGTGAATATGCTCAGCAGTGGATTTGGATGGTGATTTTTTGCAGAATGAACTTCTCTCTGAAGCTCAAGTAAAAAAAATGCAACTTTGTTTTAAAACCGTCATCTTCTCTGAGCAGTTTTCAATTCTGCTTGGTGGGTTTTACTCAGTGGCAGGATTAATAATGTGCTTACCACACACAAATGAACTCATTTGTACACTTACGAATTGGCTCAGTTTACTGCATTCTTAAGCCAGTGGTCTCAGAACACACACACACACACCTACAAACACACACACACCACTTTGATCAGTCCCAACATGCTGAGACTAATTGGCGTACTGGATATTATGAGTGTTGATCTGTTGCTGCAGCCCTGCGTGTCCCTGAGAGCACCATCTTTGATCTCATTGTTCTTGTTGGAAATCTGACTGTACCGACATGAGCTGCTCCACCTGTACTTGTAACATTCTTGCAGCAGCGCCCACACTGCCGGAGTGGTGCGGGCCTCTGTGGATCAGGAGCATACGTCTCCCACTGAGCACGCCTGAGATGTGGTGAGTCAGTGTGTTCAGAGGGAGCCACAACTAATGACCCCTGCTCACTCAGAAATGGAAAACAATTCCTCAATAATAGATCTTTGATTTAAAAACACAGACTAGTACATTTACACAGTTTCTTCTATCAATTGTCACACTTTGCATCACTAAATGCCACAGTCATTCTACAAAGTGTTCAGCCAGAATACTTTATTTCTCCTTCTAACACCGGGTGCTCCTCTGCAACAGCTTTGGAAAACAAAGCTAAGCAGGAGCTGAAAAGTTCAGCGAACAATCAAATATTGTAAAGTCCATGAATGTCGCTCCAGTGACCGTTGATGTTGTGCAAAAGCAGAAAGTCACAAGGAGGATTTGTGGATCTGTTTTCAGGCAGGGATGATGAAGCTTTACTCTCTCCCAGTGGATAAAAGTTTTAACAAGCAGCTGTAAGTTAGAACTGCTGCAGTTTATCTGATTAGTGTGATGAGAAATAAGGAAGGAAGAGCAAAAGTTTTCTGCAGCTTTTATGTATTTTTTAATTGTTTTTTTTCTTTTTGAACAATTTTTTTTCACCTTTTTGCCCTCATTCAATTGTTTTAGCTGAGAATCACTTTAAAATCATTCACCATTTCATTTTACCAGTACAACCCCTCAGTCCCTGACAGCTAAGGACAAATGCAGCCTCACAAACCCAGCAGGAATTTATAAACCGGCATCTTTCCTTCCATCTGTGATCCTGAATGACTACATTCAGAATCACAGTCTCTGGTTTGTCTCTCCGTGGCCTGCTGTGTGTCTGGCTCAGCTAGTCACTGAGTCACACACACACACACACACACACACACACACACACACACACACACACACACACACACACACACACACACACACACAGGGCAGCCATTTCACACTGTGAATGTAAATAATTGCTGTTACATCTACATAAATCCATCGATCTGTTTGAAGTGTGTAAACATTTTATAACTGCAGTTATACAAACTACATACAGATAAACACACACTGACCCTGTGACTTGACATGACCTCACCAAAAGTGAGGTCATGGTTACTTGCTTCATTACAATACCGAGCTCTGAACCCCCCCGCACACACACACACACAAACACACACACACACACACATGCTGAGTCAGCTGTAGTCAATGTTTCTCATTACAATCAGAGGGACAACTAAAGGACTCATGCAGAATAAATTAAACAGAAAGTAAAAAGTAAGATGACCAAGTTAACCTTTCACAGGTGCCATTAATCATGACATTACAAGGCTGACTATGTGCATACATGGAGGTGTATATAAACAAAGAGACAGGTGTAATTTCATAAAGTTTCTATTAATATTAGGCAGGTCCACAAACCATCCGTCTTAAGCCTTAAACTGCACTATTATTGCACAATGTAAATTATTATATGATTCTATGTATAGTGTATAGTGTGAATTACTTATTCTTATTCTTCTTATTTATATATTTTTTACTACTTATTGCAGTAATACTTATTGTATTTTGCAGGTACAAAATACATTTCACTGTGCATTGTACTGTGTATAACTGTGCATGTGACAAATAAACATTATCTTATCTGATCTGATGAAGAGTTTGTGCTTGGTTGTTTCACGTTGTTGGGAACATCATTTACAGACGCATCGCTCCACAGCATAAGGCTGTGTTCCTGGGATCAAACAAACGCACCTTTCTTCCCTTCGGTTCATTCAGTCGACAGATTAGTCGATCAATTAGGGAAATTATTTCAGAGAAATTAAATTCTCTTGTGTGAATCTCTGCCCTTTTCTTCCATCCTCTGAGATTTCTGAGTTTAGGAAAAATAACAAGCACTGTAATAAAAAATTATTTTTGGAACTGTTTCATAATGATCAATAAGCACCACTTGATAGATAGAAAGACACTTATAAATCTTTACTGGAATTTCACTAACATGAAATTATGCATTAATAAATCTAAAATAAAGTTTTATGTGGTTGTCACATTGTTGCTTTAAGCTTAAAAGATGATATATGCATTTATGAGTAGTTAACTATGTTTTTGCAGCTAGAGGATCTAAAGAGAGAACAATGATTTACAAGAGTTATTGATTATATTAAGGTAATCTCATTGATAATTTAATAATGTTTTGATGTTAACAGGCTTCCTAAAAGGGCAGATTTTTTGGGGGGGTCAAAAATTGCTTTAAAAAAGAGTTTGGTTACAGTAAAGGTTGCTGACCCCTAGTAAAATAAACACTGAAAGAAATCACCACAGGCTGAAGGAAATTAAAACCAAACTAACTCAAACACGGCAATCAGAAGATTAATCCAACTGAAAATAATCAGCTAATATACTGTATCACTGGCCTTAAGGCTTACAAACGTCAGCACAGGTCTCAAACATCTAGCAGTGGCTATAGCTGACTTTGACATAGATGACAGTAATATCACCATCGCCAGCCTTTTCGTCTAGTCAGACCGCCCAGTACACAGAGCCCTGAAGGCTGCAGCTGCAGGGTAATCACCAAATCGTCCAATGGCTGTTGAGCAGGACATAGGTGTAGTCTCACATTGTTTGTTCTGCTACAATAAACCTCCTGCCCCATGGCAACAGGCATTTATTACCAGCAGCACTCACAAAATGAGCAGCCTTCCATTTCCCATTACAATCTGTAGTCCACCCTTAATGGACAGATAGGAAGCACCGCAATCAGGCGCACAAACACATCAATGACAGAAAGATAGTAGGGGCAAAAAGACATTTTCAGTATTTTACAAGAATGGAGGCAAATGTTTTCAAATTTGCAAAAGATCTGAGTAGAATTGAGTAAAATAAAATGAAGCCATAGACATATTATCAGTAGGAGTTAAGTTCAGATCTCAATTCAGTCCTTTAAAAAAAGCATTCATCAGTATAATACCACCATAATGTCACAATAATATGCATAACATCCTGGTGTTATGCCACCACACTTTGCTATCCACGTGGGCTGTTAACCTGCACGCCACCAGAGACTGCTCAAACAGGACTGGTCAGTAGTGTTCAGTTACAGCAGGACTAGAAACATAAACCAGAAAAAAAAAAAAAAAAAAATCAGTATCAAAAATCTGTTCCAGATAATTAGTAAAATTATTGTATAAAAAGAGCATCACAGAGAGGCTGAGAGATGAGCTGCGATAAATGAAGGCAGTTCTGAAGGAAAAGGGAGGTCCAAGATAAAACGAGGAAGGTGTAACTAATGAAGTGGCTGTTGAGTGTACTGTATGTCAACAGTTTAGTAAAAATTTCAATGTAAAATTGCAAAGAAGTTGTGATTTTTTAAAATCTAAGATACATACAAACATATCATTAAAAGAATTACTGGTTTGGGGTCATATTGAATAAAATATTAAGTCCATTTTGTAAATTTTGGTCATACTATGTTTCAAAATTGAGGATTATCAGGAGGAACCCAGGACCCACTGCACCAGCACAGGGTGTGACAGTGGGTCCAAGGATTTCATCCTGATACCTGATGGGTGCCGTTGCCTAGCCTGTAGAGGTCTGTGTGACCCTCCCCAGACCATCAGTGACCCACCAAACCGGTCATGAATGATGTTACAGGCAGCATAACCTTCTCCACGGCTTCTCCAGACCCTTTCACATCTGTGCTCAGGGTGAACCTGCTCTCATCTGTAAAGAGCACAGGGCTCCAGTGGTGGACCTGCCAGTTCTGGTACTCTGTGGCAAATGCCAACCAGGCACTGCTGCCTCACAGTTAGAATACCATCTGGAAGGCCTGGGTTCGATTCCACCTTGGCCTAGGCCTCTCCCTCCCTCTGTGTGGAATTTGCATTGGTTTCCTCCCACAGTCCAAAGACATGCACTTACTGGGGTTAGGTTAATTGGCTACACTAAATTGCCCATAGGTGTGAATGTGAGTGTGAAAGGTTGTTTGTCTCTCTGTGTTGGCCCTGCGACAGCCTGGCGACCTGTTCAGGGTGTACCCTGCCTCTTGCCCTATGACAGCTGGGATAGGCTCCAGCCCCCCGCGATGCTGAATAGGATGGGTGGATGGATGGATGGATGGATGGATGGGGATGTGCTGTCGTAGTAAACCCCATTCTCACCCAGTTTCAGTAACCTCTCCCCGTGGTCACCAACACTGGTGCACAAACACAGATGCACTGAGCTCAGTGCCGCTAGGATCGAGTTAGCTCTCCGGACCAGTTGGAACACGGCTGCTCCTGAGAGATGGAGAGGCCGGTCGAGTCAACTAAGCCTCAACAAGTTCCTTGGAATGGATGGAAGAGGGTGCCCTCACCATTTTTAGAGGCTTGGGACTGTCAGCCACTCCTGAAGTTTATCTGTCATAGTCTGCACAAATCTGCTGCTCTCCCCGCCTCAGGTGAATGATTTACTGCTGGGTGGGTGCCTTAGCTATACAAGTACATGAAAGGTAAATGAGGACCACTAACACCAAAGCAAGAGGATAGCAAGTCTCTCTGGCTGGATAGGCAGGTAAACAGGGTGCAGACCACTATCAGTGGAGGGAGGTGTACAGCGTGCAGGTGCTGTGAAGTCTACAACATCTAAACCTAGTGAGAGGCAGGCTGGCTTACAGCCCACCAAGATATGAGAAGCTGGCTTTAATGTTAAAACTTTTAACTTGTCTTGAATTTAATCAGACGCACTTTTCTTGGAGTCATGTCTAAAATGTAGCCACTTAAAATGAGCACCATCTATGTACTGAACAGAAATGACTCAGAGAAGCTGCGGAGGCCTTGTTTAGGCAATGCCAAACTGCACGTGAGTGTATAAACGACATGGCTCGTTTATACACGTTTATATAAAAAAACAGAAACCGTGGTTGCTGTGCCTGTGCATATGGGCCTGACTGCAGTCCAAACATTTGGAGCAATAAAAAAAAGAAAGAAAAGGCTCCTGAACTGTTGAGCAGTTGAAATCCAATATCAAGCACGAAGGGGGAACATCCTCCATCTGAAACCACAGTAATCTGAGAGATGATGCAACACAATGGGAAACACGTCCCTGTGGTATTTTTAAAAATGCATCGCTGGCATCAAACATGATCTTAAAATTATTTTGAAATTATTGTAATCTTTTATTTTTTTTTTAATTTAGATTTTACTGTGTTCCAAATTTTGCGAACATCCAGCTTCAATTCCTTCACTTTAACTTGTGAAGATGACCCATGAGGGCAAGTCTTACAACAGTGTCAGTATCTGATTATACACATCTCACTTCCTCATCATGACATGTTCAAGTCTGACAACAGCACCATCCTCCTGAGGAAACGGGATCATTTTCTTCAACAACAAAACAATGTAGTTCGTCAAGTTCTTGTATACTAAATGCCAAAGTGTTCATAAACATCAGTATACAGTTTATTCTCGGTGATCATGTAGCTGCTCAGTGGTCATGTTTCAGCCACCAGTCACAAGGGAAAAAGTCAATTATTCAGCTGGTTGCTGGAAAGTTAATTGCTAAAGCCCGGTCACACAGGGTAGAGACCAGTCAGTGAAAAATGTGTATTCTTCAACTAGTTGTAAAAAACCTTCTCGCAATTGCTGCGGTCGCCCATAGTTTGCATGGAACACGGCAACTTGTTTGCACACACGTGCCAACTGCTTGGAGAACGTTCTCCTTCAAAGTAAAAGTTGTGCCTCAGCGCTGCAGCCAACATGTTTCAAAAGGCGAAACTTTACTTTGATGGGAAACGCTCTCTGCTTCCGGTTTGTGTGGCACTTTTCCAAGTTTTACCTCTGCTCTGCTAGTAGTTTGCAGACAGGTTGAGGTGCCCCATGCAAACTCTGGATGACCAAATCAATCGTGGAGGGTTTCAGTGCAGCACCATCTTTGCAACCAATTTCACCCAGTAACAGCCAGCAACCGCCAAGAACCACTCGCCATCTAATCAGGGGAATACACATGTGGTTGTATCGCATCCAATATCCAATCCAAAATGTGAACATGATGTCTCCTTGTTTCTGCCACTGGATCAGCAGATTTCGAATTATGTAACTTGAAATTTGGAGTTACTCAGAAGTAATTTGAAATTTCAAGATACTTAGTCAAAATTTTAAGCTACGTAACTCAAAATTTTAAAATATTAAATTTAAATTTCAACATAGCTCTGCCTCCACTGGCAGAAACAATAGAACCTCTAAAGTTGATTGTGATTCTATTAATTTTGTCAGTTTTTTACATTTATATATATATATATATATATATATATATGTGTGTGTGTGTGCAAAACTGATATGATCCAACAGACAAATATGGGCTAACAGGGTTGGTATCGCCCGATAGCGTTATCAGGCTGATCTATCGGTGAATGTCCAGTATCGGTAAACTTCTAGATAAAAAAATATGTAATGAAATAAAATAGTTATGTGGACACATGTAATGCATGGCATTCATAGTTTTGATTCACTCCTTATCTCTTATTAGGACGCAACATTATGAAACTCCATGTTCAAATATAAAGTCATATACAGAGGTTGATGGTATCTGCGCATACTTCAGTTGTTCACTAAACTTCACAGTCCCCAAAAAAATCACTTCGCAAGTCACTCTGCAATATTTTAGAAATAAAAATTCATTTTCAGTCTTTAAAGCAGCCACAGGTTTCCGTTCATGTTTGTGCAACATATGCAGCTCCTCTGAATACACGGCAAAGGTGATGACTAATCATGAGTTTCATGGAATCATATCAGCGCTGTCAACACAAGGAATCGTGACCTGCATATTTTAAAGACTGCGGTTAAAATGTTTATTCAACTCTCACACTCAAACTAACCTTCCACAGCAGTTAACCAGGTATTTGCATACCAGAGCAGGCTGTATACACAGTTATATTGCAATACTTCGCTAATTTATGTCTATTTTTCAGTTTCCTTTAGAGGAAAATAAAACTTTGAGCCAACAGTGAAGAAGTAGCGCTTGGTGAGCAAACAGCGCGTCCCTCGCATTTACAAATACAGTCCAAACTACAACAGGTCCAACAAGGAAATAAATCCCCCTGCATTATGCTGCAAAGCTGTTTAAACAGCAGGACAGCTTAAAGTTCACTTACCTGCTCTTCGCGATCACCTGTAGCGGAAGAAGCCATGTTGAAGAAGGTGTGTAGTGTAGCTGCTCCGGTTCACAGGTAAGTTTAATAAGAGCAAATTCACCAGAAACCAAATAGTGACATGAAAAGAGGCGACATTTGCTTACAGCTTCACTTTCTCTCTAAATGTGCCCCCACAAGGAGTCTCTAAAGCGGTGAGAGAGGCGGAAGGGGGCGGTGAAAGTTGTTCGGACACGGTAAAAAAAAAAAGTCCAGGTGCAGCGGTGGGGCGCTACGCATCTGCAGCCTGGAGCTACTCTCAGAGAAACCAGGAGGAGACCTGACACAAGAGGGCAGCATTACCGCCCCTTTCAATTTCCAGTGTCATAGATGCTGTACTCTTTTATGCATGTGAATATGTATGTTTGCAAAAATATTTAGTGCAGGCGATAATATTACAGGGAAATCTTTCACAAGTTTGAAATCTGACATATGTCTCGTGTGAGACACTTTTTGTAAATGGATTCCTGAGATGAGCAGAAGGTAAAGGAGCGTTCATCCATGTAAATGCACAACATTTATTTATTCATACTTAACTGGTCCTGGATGAATGTTAAATGTTCACGTACGTGCCGGATGCAAAGTGGTCACCTGCTCAGTGCTGTACAGCTCTGATAAGTATCATTTCTTCAGTGAGGACAGACATTTGGAAACATGTGATTCATTAAATTTTATTTTTCTTTGTGTGGTCACATTAAATCACATAAAGGATGATCCTTATCGATTGTGTGTATATATGTGTATTAAAAAAGAGGGGGTATTCATAGATTATTAATAATAAATGTGTCATTGCAATTATCTGGTGTTTTATGTTTAAATTGTTTATTTTTTCAGTCAATCAATCTTTACTCCAGACTCCAAGAAATAATAGAGTCACGTGAAACACATGAGACAAAATAAATAAAAATACACCCAAATCACACCCAATGCTGCAAAGAGACAGCAGAGTCTTCACTGTGGAGGCCGCTAATGTGTTCAGACCACAGTGATCTCATTCTCAGAGACTGAAAGAGCTTTAAATGTTCTGACTCAGACAAACAATTCCTTTCATTTCACCATCTCTGCCTCTTCAATAATAATCTGTCAGCATCTCTATTACATGACGTTACTATTTCTCTAGTTGTCCATAAAATAGGGAAAGCTTCACTCCATCTGTGCAAGCACTAAACTTGCATAAGAGAATATTCACTTGTGCATACATCATCTGGCATTGCCTAGAAGTATCTTCATCATCTATTATCTGATATCTAATAAGAGGTCCAAGATATATGACCTTTATTTGACCTTATTGCAGATGCTAAGATTATCCATCAATTTAAAATCAGGAAATCTTAGATGTTTGTCCTCTGCAAACCATGACATACACGTGCAGGCACTGGATCTGATATCCTGTTCCACACTGTCAGCAGAAGAGAAGTGGCAGCACGACTAGGACTAAAAACCACAAGATCACCTGCATTCATAATACAGTCCACCGTAATACTACCAATTATGCACTCAGATTTATATGTTCTCAACCTTTTTGACATATCATTGCAATAAAGATTAAAAAGAGCTGGGGACAAAATTCCTGTTCTTCTAACTCCACAGGGCTGAAACACCGACTGCCCAGTTTACCTGCAGCCTCTGGCTGGCAGGACCTGAACCATGTAACAGATGGTTCGAGTTCAAATGAGCAAATAACTCTCTGATTTACATCCTTACTGATTGTTAGAAATGAGACAAAGAAGCTTTGAAGAAGAAAAATCTCAGCTGGTGATCAGGTGTTTGGAGGTCTGTGGTTAAAAATTTCACACACACACACACACACACACACACACACACACACACACACACACACACACACACAGACAGACAGACTTCACCAACAACTTGCTCTAATAATGATTAAGAAAAAGTTTCATGTCAGAATTTTATCATGTGTTTACACCCTGTTCATCAGAGAGCTCACATCATGAGTTTAATGCATGAAACAAAGATTTGGAAACAAGCTGGCGCTCAGTTTGTTCTGGAACACAGAGCGAACGCAGGCGTCAGACTAACACCCTGTAATCCATAAATGTAAATATTTAACTTCTGCCGAGTCAAATAATCAGAATAAAAACACAGCTGACATTTTAACTTCATGCACAGAAGCTCAATGAACACAGCTTCACTTTGGCAGTGCAACAGTGACAGTTTTATATGAACTTCTTCAGACCTGCATCAGCACATCAAAGTGTCAGTCACTGAGATGTAAAGCATAAACATGGGCCCTTTCTGGTTTTCATACAGTTATATTTGTCTGAGGAAGGATTAATGAATAATTGTAGTTTAGATTAAAACTTAAACATTAAACAGACTATTACTGAATTTACTGATTAAAGACTTTCCATCAATTAAATATTTTATTGAAAACATTGGTACCTGTTACTCATTTCCGACCTCTTGACTGATCTCAAAACTAGTAACAATTCCAAACATTACAATTCGTCAAGACTTTGATCCAATTAGAAATTAGTTACTGATGTTTGTGGTAAAGAAAGGAAGTGTAATAAGGGAGGGGGTGAGTAGTGGAGGTGGGAGAGAGTAGAAAGCAGAAGTGGAGCAGGAGATTATACAGGTTAATATCTAAGTAAAGGGTTCAGAGTTCCTGTTTTTCTCTGTATGCCCTACACTTATCTTACAAGAATACAAATTAATCAAAATATACACTCAAATTTTATATTTTTTCCTTTATCCATGAAGGGGGTCAGTACAAATTCACTGAAATGCAAATGCACAGTGAGAACGCTAAGTGTACAACAGCTTCAGCTTTAACTTGGCTCCTACAAGATAAGCTTACAACTAGTTGACATGTGACACGTCAGCTCCTCTGCTGCCTGACTTCCCCTTTAATCCTGCAGGATTTAACTCAAAAGCAGAAATCTGTTTCTTACAGCTGAACACTGGAAAGCTGTGATGTTTGGACTGGGAACTGTTGGCTTAATTTCAGTTTAATTCATTCGCATCTTAGAGCAACCACGGATCTGTTCCTGCCATGTGTGTATAGGAACACACGAGGGCGCTGTTGAGCCACAGCAGAAAGGTTACTGTGCAAATACCGAGTCGTTAGTGTGATGAAACCAGTCAAGCAGCAGTGGCATGAATTTGTATACACAGCGTATTTTGCCTTCAGTTCAGATTCCATAATATTTGTGCGTTTCAGTTTATTTTGTTAAATTGTGTGTTTGTTTATTCCTAGTATTTATAGTGTACCAATTTCTATTTCAAAGTAAAATAGACCTAATGCACCCACATTTCCTCAGGTCAGGGCAGCTTCCAACCTTTAACTGGAACATGAGATGATTCATTCGGGCTTTAACAGAACCGCATTGTCTCAGCCCCCTACAGTGTTTGTTGACTATAAAGGCAAACCACAGAGTTAATGTTTAAGCCATTTTCCCATGGCATTCAGGACAGATGGTGTAAAACAAGACAAAAAGACAAGGAGACAAGTCATTTATTCAGGTTACTGGATTTTAGCATAAAGCTGGTCGATCTGTGGCTGGAAGAGGGTTTTGAGCTCGGCCCTCTTGGCTTTGAGGGTGGGAGTTAACAGGCCATTCTCTATGGTGAACGGCTCAGGGTGGAGGTGCACATCTTTAACCTGCATGAGTAAAGATAACTGATAATGCAGGTGAAAGTGTAAGAAACCAATAAATCTTATAAAAAAACATTTTTTTTAAATTCCAAGTTGTTGCACATTTCTTAAATCTTTGGTTAACTGAGTGGACATGAGCTCAGGGTCTGAACTTCGCACAGACTCAGATGCTACAGAGGTTACAACAAAGACTGATAATGCTGATAACCTTTAACTGGAACATGAGATGTTCCAGAGATATTACAGTAGGCAGCCGTTTCATTTGAGTAATTCAGGAAATCATTACCTGCTCAAAAGACTTGAGTCCTGCTTCTTTGCCTAGTTTGGTCATGTCTGAAATAACAGCTCTCTTAATTTCCTGCAGACAAAAATAAAAAAAATTCCCAGGAAGTCATTTGATATCATGTACAACTGTGTTACAACATTTGAGAGAGAGAAAAATTACAGGGATTCTGCAGAGTTCTTCAATGGAGCCGTGGAAGCCAAGTTTTTTAGCCAAACCTGGCAGGACGTCAGGATCAGGGACCACAATGGCAATCAGGCACGACTGCAGACAAAGGCAGAACAGTCAAAGTGAACTTTATGCACTGTATATACAGACACGTGGCAAAAAGGTGCTTAGTATACCTGCAGACTGTCTCCATGCACAAACACCTGGGCTACCGGCGCACTGCGTACATACACATTCTCAATCTTCTCTGGTGCAATGTACTCCCCTTGAGCCAGCTTGAAGATGTTCTTCTTCCGGTCAATAATCTTGAGAACTCCACTCTGCCACAAACAAAACCCCCCCCAAAAAACCAAACAGACCTAGTAAGTAAGAAGAGGTAAACGTGAAGTGATTTGAACCATTTGTGTCCCCCTGTCTGATTAAAATAATGGATCACATCTGGGAAAATGTTCTTGAGCTTCAAGTAAACATTTTTGAAAAGTGAGTTATTTTGCCTTCTTGCTAAGAAAAGTCATTACCAACAGTACTTCTAAAGAGCAGCAGCTTTCATGCTATGTTATTTGACAAAAAGTCAGTCACAACCCCTGAGAAACCAACTTTTGTGGGTTTAAAAAGAAAAAAAAAAAAAATACAGATCGCTTTAAACATTTGGACAGAATTAACTTCCCCCACACTTCCAGCCATCTCTTGCCCAAGCGTTATATTTAGTGGACAGATAAATGAGATGCTGGATGCCTTCACTGAACTTAACGTGCAACAGAACAAACATTTCCTCAAGGTCAGCCTGTTCCTTTAAAACTGCAGCACCTCAACAAATCCTGTTTACTCCTCAAGCAAAGTAACCACAGCGTCTTTCAGGGCAAGAAAAGCAGTGAGTCATTTCTAAAAGCTTTAGAGCTCTTAAACTGATTCTGCCCCATTTCTTGCTCTCCTGAACTGTATCCTCTGTATGACAGGTACTGTAAACCTGGTGCAGGACAGCTTGTTGTGCTTTTAAAAATGATGGCTACTTACCGGAAGCCATTTCCCAACATCTCCGGTATGGAGCCAGTCATCTTCATCCAAGGCCTCTGCAGTCCTCTCTGGGTCTTTTAAGTACCCCTTGAACACATTTCTACCCTTTATACAAATCTGGAAAGAATATAATGACATTATGATGCACAAGATGAGTAGAAAATTAAATTTTTATTTTGTCCATACATCTGTCCATTACTTATAAACACAGAACCGCTCCCCAGCCTATGTTTGATTTAATTTCATTACGGAAAAAAAAGATGCAGAACTACACAGTTAGCTGTAGGCTACAACCTTTAGCTTATATTTACTTATTGGAAAAGTGGCATTGTTTGAAGAATTGTTAGTGACTGGAGGAATTCCATTTTCCAATTTAATCCCAGATTTCCACACATGGAGAAAACAAATTGGACTAAATCCATGAGATCCATGTGTTTAGATTTCCCTGAGACACGACTGAGTTACTCAAATTCTGAATGTAAAGGTTGTCAATTAGTTTGAGCACCTGAAGGTTAAATTGCCACTACTGCAGGTTTAAATATCCCCACAGCCTCACTGCTGAGCTGTCATGAACCTACCTCGCCTTCGCCATTTGAAGCAAAGTAGTTCATTTCTTCAACATCCACCAACTTCACAAAATTGCAAGGTAAAGGCACCCCAACGTGACCTGGGGGGGAAAAATAATTTCTTCTGCTACAACCAAATGTTTAAGTTTCACTCTGCCCTCACTGACTGAACAACAGGTGGGAAGTTAAAAGAGATGCAGCTCAAGATGAACTCCAGCTGCTTCTGAACTGTACCTGCTGTGGCATCACACGGCATGGTGAAGGTGCAGCTGGCTGTGCACTCCGTCTGACCGTAGCCCTCAAAGATCTAACAGGACCAATTAAAATACTGTCAGCGTTGTGATCAGGTCACCTTAACATGAATCTGTATGACACTGATGTGCAGCCAAAGAAATTCTGAAATCAGTTTGGTTTTTTTAAACCAATTTAATTCACTTTTAATGGAGGTCATTTTTAATATATGTACATGTTTACAGGAGCACAAAATGTTCCAAAGACTTCTTCTAAACAAACATCTAACAGCACGTTTCAATATCAAGAGACTACCTGATTCACAGAAATCTGAACACAAACTGCACACAGAGGATTAAGTGTTTATTACCTGGCAACCCAGAGCAGCTCTGAGAAACCTGAGAACAGAGGGAGATATGGGTGCTGCGCCAGTCACCATGAACCTCACGCGCCCCCCCAGAGACTCCTAAAAGGAAGATTGAGCACGTTTACTTTTAATGAATGGACTGGTGCAGCTCTCGTTTTGGGAGGGGGGCGGGGGGGTGTCAGGCACCATTTCCTAAATTCCTCATGAACTACACACCCTTTTTGAATCAAATTTATAATATGAATGTCTTTAAGTCCAGGGAGAAAAAAAAAAAAAAAAAAAAAAAAACGCACCTGTTGACAATTCAACATACGCTCAGCCACTTCATTAGTTACACCTTGTCAGCACCTCTTTTTGGACCACTAAAATCCCAGAGATGGCTGTGCAGGAAAATCCCAGCAGATCAGCAGTTTCTGAAATTCTCAGACCAGCCCGTCTGGCACCAACAACCGTCCCACATTCAAAATCACTTAAAGCTCCTCTCTTCCCCACAAAGAACTTCAGTAAGCCATCTTGAATTGCATGCTTAAATGCACTGTTGCTGCCACGTGATTGGCTGATCAGATATTTGCATTTACAAGCAGTTGAACAGGCAGACTTAAGCAGCCAGTGACCACATACAAGACATTTACTCTGCTGCACTTGGACAGGAGCAAGTACCTGGACTTTGTTGAAAATGAGCTTGTCCCACACACTGTTCTTCCTGATGATCCCGTCCTTCACCTCAGCATATTTACGCTCCACTGCAAAGTTCAGCAGCCATTTCTTGAACGGTGTCGTGGCTCCGCTCTGAACCTAGTGGTCAACAACAACAAAAAAATTCCTGCACTTGACATTTTTTGTGGTAAGCAGCATCAGGGAATACAAGGTGTTCAGCTCAACACACACACACACACACACACACACACCTTGTCATAGATACGGTTGAGAAGTCGAGGCACAACTGGGAAAATGGTGGGCTGCAGGGTCTTCATGTCATCTGGCAGCAGCTTGATGTCCCCCTGGTAGAATCCCACCTTAGCTCCAGCACCGAAGACAACTGTCTGCAAGACACACAAAGTAAAACACTTTAAAATAACTTCTTGAATGATGATCTGATCTTAATGGAGTCACGACCTTACCTGCACAACTCTCTCAAACATGTGCGCTAAAGGCAGGAATGAGATGCTGACGTCCTGGGTGGTTGGAATAATTGATGCCTGCAGTGACACAGAAGCTCTGTCAGCAATAACTTGAACTCACAATGTTTTCCTACACAGGGATCATTTCACACATTTAGCATGTGACCAAAAATGAAGTCCTCTTCATGTACCTCAATGGTTTTGAGTGCACCTGCAGCATCAGCAACCACATTCTCATGGGTCAGCATTGCTCCCTTGGGGTTGCCTGACAAACAAGTACAAATATTTACCCTTCAAAGCTTACAAATAATGCAGTATTATACATGCACGCCCAAAATCCTTTGGCACCATTTACTTTATAACTGCTTTGAATAGACAGAGCAAACAAAATATTGTGCTTATATACATCTGGCATGATGCCCTAAGACCATTTTCCTAGAGACGGTTTAAAGTATGTCTAAGGATTTGATTCATTTTTAATAATCAAATAATCGTGTGATTCTATCTCTGACATGATCACAGCATGTTCTCATGTTGACACTGGGGTTTAGCAAGTACATATTTACCATCTCAGCTGGCAAGCCAACTTTCATCAATTATGCACCCAGTATAAGGGGGGGCTGCAGGTCCAGGGGGTTTTGTTTTGCAGGTAAAATTAAGCCATTTATTGTTGCTGTAGGGTAAGTTAAGGGATGGGCAAAAGCCTCTTAGGAGAAACATAATTACCATGAGAAGTGGCTCCAGAGATCCCTCAGATAGCTGTTAAAACATTTGACTTAAAACCACAAAAGAACTTCGTGTTTTCACTCAAGGGAAAGTCCAGTGAGTCAGAGTCAGTGCAGTCCATCATTTTTATGGCAATCCCTCCAACGGGGCTCCCCCACCCCCACCAGAGTGGCTGGCAGACTAATTTTACCATCTTTTTTATATCATTGCTCATCGTCAACTTCATCACTGCCACTTTGTCTTTGGATTCAACCATCATTAAATTTTCCTCATAGATTCCTGCAGGCAACGACTGTCATAGTCTAAGTAAAATCACCTGTTGTGCCGCTGGTGAAACAAACAATGCTGAGGTCCTCTGGCTTCGGCAGCTATTGGAACATGAAATCAGTTCATCAGAACAGGATGCAGCCTTTTCAAACTCAAAATGAATTTCATTACATGACTATCAGAAGCTTACAATTGGCTTTTGAAGATTACTTTTCCCCAGTGCCTGCAGATGAAAGATAAAACTTGTTTTCAATAATGCTGAATGTCTTCTGGCAACATTAGTACAGATTAAAAAAAAAGAAAAAAAAGTGATGACTCATCAGTAACCGCTCTGTGCCCAGAGGCATTTACCTCCATATCCTCCAAGGAGACGATGTCCACGCCACACTTGGCTCCTCGTTCGACCAACTCAGAGCTGAAAGAATCCATGATGATGATGGTTTTCAGGACTGGAGTCTGGCCTTGCTCTCGGTTCTGCAGGAGTATTTCTGCCTTTTTGTGGTTGTCACAGAGCACTGTGGAGAGCTCCGCTGAAAGAATTGGAAAATGTCAGCTGGAGAAACACTAAAATTAGCAATTAATTGCTCAAACTGAAACTAGTACCATTTGGAGGCAAGCAAAGGTACTTTCTTATGTCCATTAAGCATAAAAATGTATAGTTTTACACAAAAATGTGCAAATAAACAATCTAAGGAGAACACTGGAAGAGAAAAAGATTTAAGGACCGGTGCAGACCCCTGTAGGGAATCAGGGAGATATCAAACTTCTAATCCTCAGAATTATCATAATTGTTCTAATTCAGCATTTGAGTCAAAGAAGCTCCAGTTACCTCGGTCAATAATGAACACAAGAGCCTCAGGACCCAGGGTGTCGTACAGGGGAACAGCTACCATTGAGTAGGTGTAACACGCCAGTTCACCAATAATCCACTGCAAGTGACCCATGAAACAGTAAGATATTTGGTCACACCAAGGAGAAAAAAAACAAAACAAAAAGGCTCAAACGTCACTGACCTCAGGTCTATTCTGAGCAAAGATGCCAACAAAAGTGCTCGAGTTTGGCTTCAAACCCCTGTGAATAAGGCCAGAGCCCAGGTGCTCTGCTCTGTCAATCACCTTTAAAAAAAAGGAAGTGGTGTGAGGATAAATTGAAATTCACAACAGTTCATATTGATGCTCCCCCCAGATGTTTTGCCCATTTACCTGTCTATACTTGAGCCACTGGTATGGTCTTCCTGGTTTTCTGTAGCCCAAACATGGTCCATTACCTGCAACAACAAGAGAGCTCAATATTTAACCTCAGCTTCACAACACTGACATGAAGCTCCTTAAAGGAATGGATCAATATCTATTATCTACTAATCAGAAGGTTGGTGGGTCCATTTCTGACTGCTCCAGCCTGTATGCCAAAGTATCCTTGGGCAAAATACTGAACCCCAAGTTGCTCTCTGACGCAGCCGTCAGAGTGTGAATGTGTTTGAATGTTAGAGAGCACTACTGTTTTTTGCACTTATCCCTAACCCATTTATCTGGGCAGTATTTCGGGGGGGGGGGGGGGGGGGGGGGTTGTACTCTGAAAGCATAAAACTCAAACTTCCAGCATACATCTGTTAGTCTGTTATGATTGAGGTTGGGTCATGTTATTGCTTTAAATGCTCTGGAGTTCTTGGAGTATAAGGTACAGGGAGATGCTACCATAACTAATGTTTTCTAAGTACCATTAAGTTTTGAGTTAATTACATTGTTTCATGGTTATCTTTTTTGATGGGGTTTAAAACCTGATAACATAGAAGCCAAAAACAAAGTGACAAATGTAACATTGTAATCTTTGCCATCTGTATCATATTGTGATGGCGTTTCCTTACTTAAAGCGTGACAGAGAGGTGATCCCCAAGTGTCTCCCTGCCTCTCAGCAGGCAACAAAATGTATATTGTACATATTATATATAATACACAAAGTATCCAAGACTGCAAACATACACACCAGCCCCCAAAAGAAAGCTGGGAACATCAATGCTTACTCTGTAAAGGACGCGTGTGACAAAGTCACTGATTACCTGAAACTTTCAGACCCCTCTGAAAAACCTCGTAGAGAGTTTTTGCATCTTTGTGGTAATATGACATCAGGTTGTTGTTATCCTCCAACAAAGCAGACTTTCTAGCACCATCCTGAGGATTTCAAACAGAATCAATGTGAAAATCTACAGCAGATTATGCACTGATTGAACAGTTTGCAATATTTGACAGTATGACAACTTGCTGCCTTTTACCTTGATACCCAAAGTTTGGCAGTTGAGGTCAGTGGAAGACCGGATGGGACTTGGTCGACTATTCAGGTAAAAGAGGGTGGCGGCAGCCAAGGCAAAGAGGGAGGCAATCACAGGGGTTGGGAGTGGGGAGAACAGGAACTGGAAGATGAAGTCCATGATGGAGAGTCTGCAGGGATGCAGAAAAATGATGTACAATGTATAAATATGCAGACTTCCAGCTGTTTACCATTGGGTCAAATGTAAGTTAAGGTCCATTAAAAACGAGACCATATAAACATACTGTACATCATTATGATGCATCCGAGCTCCTTGACACTGTTCCTGGTATTGTGTTCATAAATCAAGTTCAAAGTCAACATGAATTGTGCAACAGTTATCCAAGTCACTCAAGATAGAGACCAACCCATAAAGGTCAGAAGAGCATTACAGTCCATACAGTATATAAATTACAGTAAGCTCTGCACAACATTTACAAACAGATGCAATGAGAATAAACTGATAAAGATATTTGAAGGGGTTTGGAAGGCTATTTTTATTTAAGATCCAAACGTGTATCCCATTTCAGACCACCAAGGTAATCTAGAGAACACAGAAGACGACGGGGAACCGTCAAGCAGCCACATTTAAAGAAACGTTTTACTTTTTGTATCACACTTGACAAATTCATTATACGATTTTTAAGAATGGGCCCTAAAAAAAAAAAAAAACAATACTAGTTTACAAATTAACACCACAATTGGAAGTAGTCACATGTTCTCCTACCTGCTGCTGGTCCTTAGAGGTGTGTGCAGATCCTCTTCCTCTGCTCTGAAGGGCAACACAGTATGAGAGCTCATAAAAATACCATGAGACCTTTGAACCTTGACCAAAAAAAAAAAAAAAAAAAAAAGCTGGGTTGGATGTCAGCATATTAAAGTGTAAATTGTGCAATTTATTAAGCTGCCTTTAACCAGCTGCTCTTACAACCACAAAATTACTTTGATTTCACTCCAGATAGATAAAAGTTTTATCTGTGGCACTATCAGAGTCAGCCCAAGAGGCTGCGCTTGATGAAAGAGCAATCTTCTTATCTCCTGTTTAGCACGTTCAGATTCCCTACATTCACAAAGAGAGAGCAAAGAAAATGCTTTTATGCATTTAGATCCTGTAAGATAACCTCACATACTGTCAGCGCCTACTTTTCTTTTGCAAAAGAGTACAAAGTGTATCACATGCTGTCAAAATCAGAAAAGAGATCAAATGAAGCAACACGCCACATTTGTTCATCTTAAGGTAAGGCAGGCGATGCAACAGTGGAAATGGCAAAAATGAAACAACAAATATTAATATTGAACATTTGCTGACCAATCAGACCAAAACAACAAAGTCACTGAGCTATTAGTGCATTTTCACATTTATGAAACACAAGCTTTGTGTGTTCACTTGAAGTTAGAAAGACAGTGCTGATCTTCTAACAGGTTTTCATGTGTGAATGAATTAATTTTGTTGGGCAGTGAGATGAAGGGAAAAGGTTCATTAAAAATTACCTGGTGGGATTAGCAGCAGTAGCTGGGGACCAGGCTGAGCCGGCTGATCCCCTGGGGGAAAAGCAGCTGAAGCAAGCAACACCACTAATGTTCAATCTGCCCACCTGTGGTCATTAGCACCTTAAACTGCACACAGGTGTGAGAACTCCTCTGCACCGAGCAAGGCTCGACCTGCCTCGTGTGGTTCCTGCAGCCCTGCAGGAGCAGCAGAGCTACAACAGAGTTCACTTTTCATTTTTCCACCCCGAAACATTCTTTATAAATTTAGCCCACATTCTTTAAATAAACTTGTCCTCTTTTCCGCTCCCTCTTTGCTGTGTTTGTTTGGGGTGGAAGTGTGTCTCTGTTAGAGGAAAAACAGATTGGGGCGAACTTTGACACTGGATTTATGATTCTTAGTGATAACTAAATGTGCACATAAATGTGGCACCTGCGTAATTTATTGATCTATTGTAGTTAAAATCTAATCAATTTTATGTTTGGATAAAAGTGATGTTTTATTTTTCTGAATGATTGCTGTGTGAAACTATAAAATATAAGGATGAAAATTAAAAGACAAAAGCACAACTAGTAGTTTTTATTTTAGGTTTTTTTAAACACAAACTCTGAATTGTGTAACTTAAAGTGTTTTTGAATTGAGGATATATGATCGAACATTACAAACAATAACAAGCGTTTCCTCGCTGTACCACCCCTCTCCTCCATGCATTTACATTTTCTCCTCCCAAAACAAATGCCCAGTATCACCAGTGAAATAGCGTATTTAAGCCCTGTAATATGAAGCCACTAACAGGATGAGAATGATGCTGAGGGGGGCATATTGTTGTGGCATGAGTCCCAAACTGGTGCTTCACTTCACACTTGTGTTAACCGCTGCCACCAGCATCAGCACCGGCACCAGCACCGGCACCAATGGGTCTCAACCTCACAAGCTGCTCATTGCCTTCCAGGCTCCCTGGAACTTGACCTTCCCCTTCAGCGCGCTGCGGCTGGGCTCAGCCATCCAGATAGCTGTGGAGAAGGTGAACACCAACCCCTCCTTCCTGGGAAACATCAGTCTGGATTTTGTGTACAAGGACACCGACTGTAATCCCAAAGAGTCCCTGGGAGGATTTATTCAGCAGGTGTGGCAAGAAAAGGTGTCAGCGCTCTTTGGTCCAGCGTGTCCCGAAGAAGCTGAGGTACGATTAATGTGAAATTCATGTCTTTGTTCATGTGAAATTCATGTCTTACATAAGCTACGAACACAATGTATGAACAATATTTAAAATATCGTCTGATATAAGAGCAGAAAGTCTGGTTCTTTTTGATTTACTGTCAACCATCCTAAAAACATATAAAATATTAGACAGACAATAAATGACTTTATCTGTAATTATTCTAACTCTTTGTTACTGTATGGTGGGCACATTCAGGGCAGGTGTGTCAAACATGTGGCATGTGGGCCAGAACTGGCCCCTCAAACGGTCCAATACAGGTCATATGAGGTCTCTGCAAACGGTAAAAAACACATTAGAGGGGAGCATAATAGTCTGACTTTTACATTAATTTTTTTGCAGAAATGGATCAAAGTTTTCCTAAATTGATCCAAGTTTTTTCCAGGTTTTTCCAGGTTATAATGCAGTTGTTTTACCCATGACGGTCTGGATTGTGTTATAAATCTCTTGATATCAAAATAAAAATAAATATCAGTGAAATAAAAACAATCTGTATTTTAAAGGCTTTGATATAATAAATATAATCCAAAATGTGTTCTCCCCCTTTCTGATACACCTGCTTTTTAATATTACTTCACATTAAAACTGTTTTCCAGGTCACTGGTCTCATTGCATCAAAATGGAACATCCCAATGTTTGGCTTTGTGGGACAATCCTCCAAAATGGACAACAGAGATGTCTACGATTCCTACATCACCATAATGCCCCCTCTGAGAAGAAGCGCCGAGGTCCTGATGAAGACTTTGGAGTTCTTCGGGTGGAGTCACGTAGCTTTGATCGGCGGGGGATTAGACTCAAACACCTGGGACAAGGTTGACGCTTTATGGAAAACAGTTGAGGATCCTCTGAGAGCCAAATTTAAGCTGACTGCAGCGGTTAAATTTGACACCAGCATTCCCCAGTTAGTTCATCAAAATGTTAGGTACATCTCAAAGGTAGCCAGAGGTAAGAGCACTTTCTCACAAACTATGAAATGACATTTGTGCCTGTTATCTGTTTCTGGTTAACATTTTTTCTACTCTCTCCTGTAGTTTGCCCCCTGCTCTCTTTATTTGCTGTCATCGCCCTGCTTTTCTTTTCTATTGTCTTCTTCACATCACCCCATAACCTGAGCCTGGTTCTGCTGGAGGTCTCATTCTGCTCTAATGGAGTTCTTCCTCCCCACCATCACCTAGGGCTTCCTCATAGGGGATTTCTGTGGTTCACCCTCTAATTCTGGACGATCTTAACCTTACAATTAGAAGCACCTTGTTTTTGTCAACGTATTGTTATATAAACAGAATTGAATAGAATTACAGTTTCTTTACAAAATGTTTTCTTCTGCCCTCTGACCCCTGTTCAGTTATTGTGGTGCTAACAAACAAAGATGATGCTGTGGCTCTGCTGTTGGAGGCTGAGAGTCAGGGTCTGATGAATGGCGACTATGTGTTCTTCCTGGTACAACATTTTGAGGTCAGTGGCGGTGTGGTGAGTAAAACTTTTAAAACACAGTAACACAAATATTAAGTTATGTAAATCAGAGAGAAATGGGGACACTGGGACAACAGCCTAATAAGACAGAAGAGGGGTAAGCTTTAATTAAATTCTACATATGCTACATTGACTATTTTCCATCCATCAAAAGTCAGCAATATTTACAGCCTTTTGAAAAATGTTTAAATTGTCACGATGTCATGATTGAAACCATCAAACATCATCACAGGTAGAAAACCAAAATTTGGGTTTGCAGGAGTCCCAGGAAGCCACAAATTAGTTCTGCAATGACCCTGGAGTTAGAAATGTTGTCTTTTAGTACCCTATTTATCAAATAAAACATTAGGAACACATTATCTAATACTAAAGGCTCAGCTACCGTTTTAGTGCATCCTGTCCCAGGTTCTAGATACTAGATTAGTGTCCATTTATGTCTCAACCTGGCTCATAAGCTGCAACATAAAATCAGGACTGATATACGATTAGTAAAAAATACAGATTTTATTTAATTTATTAGATAATCTAACTTAAAATTTATGAGGTAAAGGTTCATAAGTGAAACCAAGAGAACGAAGTCTAACAAGATGAAGTGGTCTCTCGGACCAAGCCAGTGCAGGGACGGCTTTATCCACACCTTATCAGGAGTGAACAATTAACAATCAAGAGCATGCACCACCCAAACACTCTAGTCACTTCAAGGGGGTGGAGATATATATTATTATTTTATTGAATTTACCTTTTTAAATTTGTATTTTATCATAAATGTCATGATTATTTACTGATTTGTGTCATTCGTCTGTATGTCAGACACTTAGTGCTGCATGAGTTGTGCCATAAAAGGAAACTTTGTTACTGTTGTGTTACATTTAGCCTTAGAGTAAGTTAATCCAACCAGCTATCAGTGTTGAACACGGCTGAAAGTTCCATGTATTAAGTTTATGTACAGGACCATGCATACTGTGCTTAAAGACTGAGACTAAAGAAATAAAGAAACAATCTTCCAGACTGAATTATGAGCCATCAAAACGGACCACACATGTATCATCTTAGTCTTTGTTTCCCTGGGCAGGATAACTTGTGGAAAAATGCCCTGAAAAGCAGGATAGACCAGGCTGCCATAAGAGCTTTTGACATGGTCTTCATCATTGCCCAGAAATCCTATGAAGGCTATGAGTATTATGATTTCTTTGAGCAAGTCTTTCAAAAACTAAAAGGAGAGCCATTTCAGAGTAACCTGACATCTCAAAAGGAGGTAAGTACCCACTGGTGACACAATATAAAAGCATAAATGTGATAATAGAAATTGCCAAACTTTTCAAAATCATACCTTTAATTTACTGACGTTCAATCTATTTCAGGTTAGCCCGTACTCGGCCTATCTGCATGATGCGGTGCTGTTTTATGCGATGGCACTGAAGGAAGTCCTGAAAGATGGCAAAGATCCTCGTGATGGCGAGCAGCTGCTGCAGATAATAAAAAAAAAAAGCAACTTTCGATTTTATGGTAGCAACACAGCTCCACGCCTGTATTTTTATTTTCACTCAGTGTGAAGTACAAATGCATGTTTTTCTTGATTTACTTTTTACAAGACTTTTGTAATCTTTATTGAAAGAAATGCTGTTTGGAATACTGAGAGATGGTTTTCATAAATGTTAACAATGCTGATAACATCTTTAACCAGAGTAACAACCCTCGTCACATCACATGCTGCGTTATGTAAACATTTAAACCCAGAAAATGGAAGCTGTGTGAAATTTCATGAACTGTGACGTTTTAAAATGAAAAGCCTGTTCAATCCTCGGCCTGGGTTCGAGGCTCGTGTTATAAATGCTTTATTATAGCAGAAGAATATAGAGCTTGGCATCTAAGTTCAAAGCTAATTTTCTAAATTTTACATTTATAAATTGGGAAGTGATGAAAAATGAGTCCCTCAGAGCCCAGAGGTGAATCTTGGGGTGGTGGAAAGGTTGAAAAGCAGCAATAAGATGTAAGATCTTAAATACACCGTCCAGTGTGTCTGTGGGAAAACGGTGCATCTAAAAACTCTCTTCATCAGATTAAAATAAGTTCATCCATTCTCCCATCTAAATTACCAAGTATGGATACTGAATGGCTTTAGTAGCAAAAGGCAAAATTCTGTTTCCTCATCTCTACAAAAGTGAGACGGTAAAACTGTTGGCATTCTTTGTTCTGCTGAAAGTATTTTGGTCTCTAGACTTATCACAGACCAATTCTCAAATCAGTCCCGCGGGCAGAGGGTAGGTGATATAATACATTTTGGGGTGAACCAACTTTTTAACGGTTACACCCACAAACTCTTTGCTAAATCAACACAACACAAACAATACACATCATTTTCAATGACACTTTAATTTACTAATAGATTTTCATTGCAGGAGCCTCTGGACTAGTCTACTTTGATGAAGATGGAGAGAGAAATTTGGACTATTCCATTTATGACCTCCAGCATACCGAAGACGTCACCAAGTTTGTGCCGATCCTTCATTATGACAGCCACACCAAAAATGTCAGGTACCAAACAGTTTGATATTATATCTGCATGATAATAGTTTTTATCACCAAAAACACGATGCAGAAATGTTAGTCATGAGTTAAATTTGTTATTCTAGGCCGACTTCAATGTTTGCATCTGTGGCATGGCCAAAAGGAAGACCTCCTCCTGATGTGCCAGAATGTGGCTTCAACAATGAAATCTGTGAATGGCTGATTAACGGTAAAACCTAGTCCTTATGGAAATCTAACAACTAGATTTCAGTTTTTATTTCAGTCAGGGAGCTGATGTTGTGGAAAGGCGTAGGTGGAAAGGGCAGCAGTAATACCCTGCATAGAGCAGGTATCAAATACAAATAGGATCTTGATTAAGTCAGATATAACATGAAAATAGGAGGTTGCAAAGTGGCTTGCAGAAGTGCAGCATCCCTTAAGCAGCTTAAAAGCATAAACTGAGTGCACATGTAGAAAGGTGGATTGCAGCTTGACTTCATGGCCTACCTGAACTAATGCTATGTTAAAGCTTTCCTTTCAGACCACTAACACTTCATTTTGAGCCCATTTAAGCTGAAGGAACCCTTCATGCCTTACTGCCATTATAATTTACTGTTCTTAATGGACACAGACATTGCCTTGCTGGCTCTTCTTGCAATGTTCCCTGTCATCGGGGTGCTGGCGGTTCTGAGCATCGGGGTGCTCGTGCTGCAGAAGTTACGACTCCAGACGAGGCTGGATGACTCCTGCTGGTGGATGATCAATTACAATGACATCACCATCATCAGGGAACCTACAGTATGAGCACTCAACAGTTTTTGTCAAGTCATACAACGACCAGTGATGAGATTTCACATGTATGATGTGTTTATTTTTCTTCCAGGGAACTCAGGGTATTTCTCTAAGCAATTCAGGCACTCAGATTGGGAGCGGCAGCTCTCAGGCCAGTTTATCCACCAGCAGCAATGACCTGAGGGACAAAGGAGGCAAAGAACATATCTACACCACCATAGGTCTCTACCAGGTACCAGTTTTATTTTGAGGTTACAGTGAGTGTGTGTAACTTTTGGGAATGTATTAGTGTTAAAAGTAAACTTAGAAGAAACTTAAGGCCACACAACTTAAAATACAAAAATTGTGATGGGTTCTGCACTTTTCTTTGCTTCTGGCAGTTATCAGGCAGGTATTTTGAGGAGGACCAACAGTGCTAATACAGGGCATGTTTCAGATAAGAACAACAAAAATGTGTAATTTAAATCAGTAAGCTTTGGCAGGTGTTAGCAGTGTTTATTGTATGTCCATGAAAAGCTGTTGTTTGAACAGTGCAAGGAGTAATGGGGAGTGTGTAAAAAGCAAAAGAGCAAGAAGATGTCTGAGAGTATTTTGGGGTCCTGATCAGAAAGAATCAGCAGGCGACCACGTACGCCACATGGCGGTGCAGGCGGCCTGGGTTTGTGCCCCGACCTGTGGCCATTTGCTGCGTGTCTTCCCACCTCACTTTTCTGTCTCTCTTCTCTGCACACTATTAAATAAAGCTGCAAAAGGCCAAAAAAATACATTTTAAAAAGAGGATTTTTCTCAGTTTGGTTATGAAGATCACTTCATCTTCAAGTTTCAGGGAAATGTTCTGACAGAGAGAGAATGAGGGCGCGACCGGCAGCGAGCTGTCCTGGCAGACACACAGACTCTGTGATGGGTCTGAAAAGCGACGCCAACGCAGAACTGCTCTAAACCGGCATTGTTTCTAATGGCCAATGGGAGGTGACTCCAAAAAGAAGTCAGATGAAATAGAAGTCTATGAAGTCAAGTTTATTCTCTGAATTGCTAGTTTTCAGTCTTATTTAATACATGTAAACTCATATTCAAATATGTATCACTAACAATAGTTTCCTGCTCACAGCTTCACTAAATTTGGTCGTCTATCAAACAGTGCATGAACACAACAATCCTGATCCTGGGATCACTGCATGGTGTTTATCCAAGAACTGCAAAGAAAACTTTTAATGCTTATGAAATTAACTTTTTATTTGTAAAAATAAAAAGGTGTATTTTTCTTTAGAAAGTTACTTAGTCTGACTTTAAGAGGTGTATATTTCTAATGTTATTTCTAAATTTCATATAGGGAAATCAGGTGGCCATCAAGTACATTGAGAACCCTGTTAGCTGTAATTTCCAGAAGCCTTCAGTCATCGCAGAGTTCAGTGTGGTAAAGTTCCTCTTTTTTTTTTTCAGGATAAAACATAATTTACCTTTTATATATTCTGAAAACTTTAACAACCAAAGAAGCAGGTACACCAGATCTAACTGAACTATAACCTGTTATTTTTACTTTGACTTTTCACTTATTTTGTGCCTAACCTTCTTAAACTCTTCAAGACAGATGAAAGAGATGAAGCACGAGAACTTGGTGCAGTTTTTTGGTGCGTGCATCGAGCCACCGAACATTTGTTTGGTCTTCCAGTACTGCAGGAAAGGTAGTTTGAAGGTCAGTGAAATCTGAAGGTTATTTTTGCAACATATATTGTAATTAAAACGAATATCTAACCATACCTAAATAGACTTATAACTTTAAAGAGATCTTTGTTGGTGTATTTCTGCAGGACGTTTTTAAGGCTTCAGATGTTGACTTAGATGGGATGTTCAAACTGTCTTTTGCATACGACATCGTCAATGTGAGTCTATTCATTTATTAAGTACATTTTTACTCTAATAACAATTTTGAAAAATGTTCTCAGGTCCATAGCAGGAACTTCATAAACAATAAGATGACAAACAAATTGTAAAATAAATAAAAGACTTAAAATGCATCCACAAAAGAAAAAGAAATACAGTAAAATAATGAATAAAAGTACAATAAATGATACATTGTCTTTATTTAGTAAACTGTTTGATTCTAACTGTATAATCTGAATGTTTTATTTCTCATAAACATAAACAGTTTTACTTTCAGAAATGCAGTTTCCATAATCTATACATCTACAGTATCTATATTCAAATTTTAATATCTTTAAACAAATATTTTAGAATCAGCAAATCAAATGTTCTTAATGTGTGAGTGTTGCAAAACAAAATTGAAATTTATTTTCACACTTTCAAAATAAACTACAGTTGTACCTATGCCACCGGCAAGGGCAGTTTTTTGTGTGTTTAATTTTAAATGTCAAAATTCTGAATAGATATTTCATAATTAGGAACTTTTTTAGGATTTAAATCTGTTTAATTGTTAACCAGGGAATGGAGTTTATTCACAAGAGTAGCCTAAAATTTCACGGGAACCTGAAGCCCAGCACATGTTTGGTGGATAGCCGACTGCAAATCAAACTCTCTGGCTTTGGATTGTGGGAGTTTAAATATGGAAGCAAAAGCAAGGTCAGCTCCCTGGACAACCCCAATTATGAAGGTCAGTGATTCAAAATCAGAGTGTTCAGTAATGGTCATCGTCATCTTCAATCATGAGAATTTGTTGCAGAGATGTTCTGGACAGCCCCAGAGCTTCTGAGACTGGCCGGTTCCCTGGTCAATGGAACACCCAAAGGTGATGTCTACAGCTTTGCCATCATCATGTGGGAACTAATGTACAACTCTAAAGCTGGTCCATATCAGGACATCAATCTGGACCCCAAAGGTCAGCATGATCTCTGAACTGTCTAAACCTACATTACAAATTCATTGTTGCCAGCTGCCAAAGTCAGTTACTGTAGATAGCTACAGCCTCCAACTTTATTTACATTTTGGCACTTTGGCATCATTAGAAGTATTTCTTCCTTTTTGCTCTATGATCATCATTCTATCACTCTTTTCTGATAACTTTAAAATGTGATGGTTCTCAACCAGGTTCTGAAACATCTTTATTCTATGATGGTGAACACCGGAGGTCTCCATCAACACTATCAACCCATCATTGCTAATAAAAATTTTTACTAAAAATTAAAATGTCCTAGGATCAGTAAGTTTATAGGAAATAATGTCTTATCACATTGGATGGGGGTACATATTCCATGGCAATCTATCCAGTATTCAGACATTTCAGTCTGGACCAAAGTTGACCAACACTGCGCAACACATTCTAACGCTACATGTTTTAATCTTCTTCCTGCTTCTTTCTGCTTCCAGAGATTATTATGCAGCTGAGAACACCTTTTCAAGGTGAATACCTCCGACCAGTGCTGTCTGAGCAGCTGGTTGAAGAGAACATCAATGCACTGCTACGGGCCTGCTGGAGTGAAAACCCTGACCACCGACCGCCGTTTGGTTCCATACGAAGGCGGCTGAAGGACATTAGTCCGGACAGGTTGCATCGTATCCATACATTTTTATTTTGTCATGTCTTTCAAAATAATTTTTATCTGTTAAAATACACTCCACATTTTTATTTAACTAAGGCACAAATTTAACGAGCATATAGAGAAAATCCCCATAATGGCCATGTGCAAATGTTCCTAGGTTGAAACTTCCACCCCCTCAGTCTTACTGAAATCTAACACACCTAACTAAAACCTCATTAAAAGAGTTATTAATGATGAATTTTTATCCTGTAGTCATGCAAATATTCTGGATAATATGGTGGACAAGTTAGAAAAATATGCAAATCATCTGGAGGAGGTGGTGGAGGAGAGGACCAATCAGCTCACAGTGGAGAAATCTCGTGCTGACAAGCTTCTTGCCAGCATGTTGCCAAGGTACCTGATGTTTTTCATCACTAAAATGTATACTTTTATTACTATATTCACTCACACTTACCTTGCGGTTGTTTCATTGGTTTTAGATACATTGCTGAACAGCTGATGACAGGGAAATCAGTGGAGCCACAAAGCTATGACTTGGTGACCATCTTCTTCTCTGACATTGTGGGTTTCACCTCAATGTGCTCTGTCAGCTCTGCGATGGAAGTCGTAACATTCCTCAACGACCTCTACAGTCTCTTTGATGACATCATCAAGATGTACGATGTCTACAAAGTAAGTGACAATGAACGTGTTATGATCACAAGAATCGGTGAAGCAATACTATAGACACTATGGGTATTTTGATAAATATTACTTTCTTGCCAAGAGATAAGAAGAGCATTGCCAATTTCATATTTACTCCAATAATGGAGCCTGACTCAGCTTCCAGTTAGGTGAGCTTATTTAAAAAACAAACTTGAACCTGCAACACAGATAAAAACATATCTGATTAAAAGCAACATTTTTAAGTGTTTAGAAAATGAATCTGCCATTACATGAATTCTAATTTTTATATATGCAAAACTGGAGTACAAAAATATGACCAACCAAGAAATGCTTCAGCACTTAGCTTTCGAGGTGCTGGTTGGCAGACGCCTGTGGACAGAGCCAGCCCGGCTGCTGGCCCTGGTTTCCAGTCTACGTGTTAAGCAAAGTAACCTATATTTACTATCCACACCTGAAATTTGGATTGTGCTTCTTATCCAACTCTCAACAAAGAAGCAAATAAACAATTTACAACAGTGCCAGCTGCAGGCCTTTTTTTTTCTTTTTGTGCTGTTTTCTATTTTCTTCCAGCCTTATTTAAAAATGTCATCTTTGTATCATTACAAGGTGGAAACAATTGGTGATGCATACATGGTGGCCAGTGGTCTACCTATCAGCAATGGTAACTTGCATGCTGTGGAGATATCCACAATGGCACTACACTTCCTGGCTGGCATAAAGGTCTTCAAAATCCGTCACATGCCAAACGAGAGCCTTGCAATCCGCATTGGGATACACTCTGGTAAGATACAGCAGCACTGGAGACCACTGAAACTCAACTGTGTCATTTCTGGACTCATTGGACCATTTGGTGCTGTTTTTTTTAAATAAGAAAAACAGTTTTTCATGTCACCCTGCCATACCAGTCAACTCAGTGGAATGAAAGGATTTGAAGGTGTTGATGAATATTTTTTTATTCTGAAGGTGTTTCAAAACATTTAAGACAGCTAATGACAGGGATTTTTCAGCATTTTTTATGCAGTGACTGTTGCTAATTTTTTGAACATTAGATATTTAGAAGGAACTAGAAATCTTGAACAGTGATGATGGTTTCAGTGAGGCAATAGAGTCAGTATTACCAAATGAAATGGTCAGATTACATAAACTAAGGCCTCAGTCACACAGGCCTAGAGACTGGTCGACAACCCCCAAGCAATCTTTGGTCGGTAAGAAAAAATATGTATTCCCAAACTGGTTGGGAAGTGGTTGCTGAAGGTTATTGGCTGTTGTTGGGTGAAATTGGCCACAAAAAGGATTGTGCACAAACTTCTTGTGATTATGCTGGTCACTAGCAGATTGCCATGGTCGCCAGTAGTTTGCATGGAGCACACTGACTTGTCTGCAAACACTAAATAACCACCAAGAGGTAATAAAACTTGAAAAAGTTCAATTAAATTGGAAATGCAGAAATATGGAGCTTGTACCTTTTAAAATGTGTTGGTTGGTACAACCGTCACGCTGAAGGCTCTCTTTCTCATTTGTTTTACATTTTTCACAGTTTGAGAGTATTTACAAATTTGAGAAATTGAAAGAAATGAGTCTAATTAGTAATTTAAAAACAAACTTTTGTAGGTCCAGTGGTTGCTGGAGTGGTAGGCACCACCATGCCTCGATACTGCCTCTTTGGTGACACGGTGAACACGGCCTCTCGCATGGAAAGTAACAGCTTATGTGAGTACGCTCTTCTGCAGTTGGAATTTCAGAATTTAAAGTCTGATTTACCCTCAACAGATAAGATTTATGCAGTTGTAGTGCATGAACTGAAGTGATTACTGTCATTTTAATTTTATCACAGTGCATTTTTCAGATAAATCATGATGAGACTGTTTATGAAAGATAGATGCACTGTCTGGTTCTAAAGGTCTGAAAGTAAAGCCAATTCCACTGTGTTAACCCCACTGGCTACAAAGACACAACAATGAAATAATGTTCCTACCTATTTATAACCTTAAAAAAACACTCTGCTGCTAACAACTGAGACTTTATGGTTAATTACATTTAATTAAATGAAATATTCTCATTTAACAGGACATGTCATATATTTTGTAAACTACTGTCTCATGGAGACTGAGATAACTAGTAACGCAGGGTGGGGTTTAGAGCCCAGCTGATTTGTTGCTACTATAAAAGCCGGCAGTGTCTTTGGTTTCTTAGATATATCCATCACTCATCTGCTTTAAAAACTGAGAGGGTGATGGCCTAAATACCAGTTCACAGTTTCAAAATGGGAGTCAACAAACTACATCAATCTTAATGTCGGCTCCAATTTATGAATGAAATAAATTTTCTCTAGATACTCATGAGGATAAATTCTAATGACACTGATAATTCCTTAATTTTCATCTTTCATCAGTTTTTCACAGGTAAATATTTCAGTTAGTCCAGCTCTGGTTAGTTGAATACCTGCAGTCTCTTCCAGTACTTTGTGCTTAGTGCAAATCAACATGCTAACAGGCTACGCTAGTGGTATTAGTTTTAGATTTACTTGATACGATTTAGAAGTATATGTGTATGTTGTACACATATACTTCTAATACCATTTTAGAAGTATATGTGTATACTTAAGTGTATATGTGTATGCTGTACGCAGCCTTGAAGATTCATGTATCTCAGTCCACGGCAGACATTCTATTCCAGGAAGGATCGTTTGAATTGGAAGAAAGAGGAGAAATCCAAATGAAGGTGAGCAGTCAGCAATATTTCTCCCCCTTACAATAAGAAGTTATGTTGACCAGAATGTGTTTGTCTCTGTGACAGGGTAAAGGGACCCAAAAGACCTACTGGCTGCTGAACAGAACTGGATTTAATCCCTCCATTAACACCTACAGCGCTTCACCAGCTGACAGTGTCAAAGTACAAACAGAGGTGCAGTTAGAAACAACATCCATGTCACAGTCCCTGTTTGATAAAGAGAAGCAGCAGTCAGTCATGAACAGTACGTGCACGTTGTGTTGTATCTAAACTGTATTTTGTTCTGTTTTTGTAATCTTGTGCTCCAGAAACCAGGAGTAACCAGAGCTGTGGACAAAAGGGCCCAGAACACCCTGACCATACCTCCCATGACTGAAGCCACGATTCCTCCAGTACATATCTGAAGGAAAAGGCAGGATATGAATTTTTAAGGCCTCACAAAATGCCACTCAAGATGAGTTTCAGTCATCCACGTATAAAGAGAAGGACTGCAGACCAGAGCAGAACACGAGTGAAGGCTGGAGCTCGGACTGCAACTAACGTATTTAACTGAAGATACTCCAAAGATCCACTTTTGCACACAGAGCTGTAAATTATTTCAGAATGATTAATGTTCAGTTCAAACTGTTTGTTGTGGCACTTGTAGTCAGTTATGACTAGCTTAAAATGGTCTCATAAGAAAATATTTTGTAAGCTATCCAATCATTTCTAATTTATTCTTACAGCAGGAGCGCTGGTTGTTGTATTAACATCTGTCACCCAGCTGTGCAGTTTGGACACAGACCGGACAGAATAAATAAATAAGTCATTGAGGTTTTTGTTTCTATTATTGTCATGTGACTATTTCACAGATTCACCAAACTCAATATAACTCAGACATTTGCTGATCTTTAGATTTTTATGGTGTAGAAAAAAGAATAAATCAAATCACTGAGATGTGATTGGATCACTGAAAAAAGCTATTATAAAACACATCATAAAAATGTGAAAAGAAAACAATGACATTTAAAATGTTTTTTCCTCCTTAGAATAAAAAAAAATCACAAATCAGAGCTTTTAATCTAAATGTGACGTTAGGCGTTTTATAGTTGCTCTGGATTTTGTCACGGAAATAGAAGAAATATCAAAGTATGCTTAACCATGTGCTCTGTGTTTGTTGTACTGCTGTTAAATGGAAAATCGGGTTTTCATTTAAGGACTGAATGAAAATTGTTTTTTATTTTAACAAAGATGTGAAAATCCCCAGATTTAGAACAAAGCCACAAAAAATGATTTACCTTCAAAATTTAATGAAACTTTATTGGAGAAAGGAGCAAAATATCACACAAGATTCAAAGCATCAATAAATGTGCTCAATACAAATCAGATGATAACCACATTCATATTCATACGCTCCCTGAGTCCTGGGTGACACGCCCCTCTGTATCTGTGTGTTTGTGGAAACCGGCGATTTTGTTTTAAAAAATTGTTGTTTCGTTGACTAAATCACAACCCGTGTTTATCAGGACCACCAGCAGGAGGAGCAGTGAGACGCCTGTTATGGAGAGAAACAATCAGTGAATGAGAATCAAGTTTTAACGAGATCAGCTGAGATTAAGCTTTGAGAGGATGAGCTCATGTTAGATTTTAATTCCAGCGATTTTAAGGGGGTTTTGGAACTCATGTATTAAGCAGTACACTGACTGAAGTATTTCTAGCTGAAGTCTATTCATTTGAACCATAAAAGACCCGAGTACTTCTAAAAAGTACTTCAATAGTTCAGCTTATTGTTGCTTACAGTATGAGGATTTTAAACAACATTATCATTGCATCGTTTGTTTACCTGTTATGTGTCCATTATTAGAAGACTCATTGCCTTTAAAAAAGCACAAAGACAGTCCTGTTCATCATTCCTTACAATAAAGCCTGCAAATGATTCTGTTTTATTTGACTTTAACAGCTGACTGGGTGCGTTGCTCTTTTTTGGTTTGAGTTATAAATCTGTAACATGTCCCGCTTTACCTTTGATGTGAAATTCAGCAGTCAGGATCCCCCCATTCGGGTCTGCCTCCGAGGACAAACTTCTCACAGAGCAGGGGCTCTTCAGGAAAAAGCAACAAGAGTTTCCTGTTTAGTTTGCTATTTTTCCCGGCCCAGCCAGTCCGAAGATTATATTAGCTTTGCTATTAATAGAGAAAAATCACTAATATATAAATGTTAAAAACATTTTGTAAAGACACCGAATGAAGGATTATATTGATCTGTGATTGAGTTTATAATTTCATTCTCATTCTTTCCCAAAGGTCAAAACATGGACTGGATTAAGCAAAGCACACCTGCAGCTTAAAACCATTTTTAATGCAACACCTAGGCCCAGATCTGTGCCTCAGCATTCTGCCTCTCCTAATTATTGCAGTCTCGGTCTGGTCAGTGAAGGCCACTTACAGCTATGTGCAAAATTAGAGTCAAGATGCTCAGCTTAGCTTAGATTAGTTTGCCCAGAGAGCTTCATACATCAGTTAGTGCTGCTCAGTCCATTTCTAGTGAGTTTAATGAACCTGCAGGATTGTGAATGCATCTATAAAGTATGGAAACGCGCTTCCATAATAAAGGGGTCTGCTGCCAAGGAAGAAATCAGGTAATGAGAAACCTGGGAGAAAATCCGCTCTCACGGATGATTAGCTCAAGAAGAGTAAAAATGTTGATGTACCCAAGCACATAATAAATGATGGCAAAACTCCGTAATAGCTGAATTCCATTTAGATGTTTTAGTTTTTGTGTGTTGCATGTCACACTTTTGGGAATTAACAACAGAGCCATTGTTAATTTTATTAGTAACATCTGTGCTTTTTCTACTATCACAAGTTAAAAGGAAAAAAGAACAAGTGGAAAACGCCATTATGTAAATGGGAACCATTTCAAGCCATAAAGTTTGGTATCATAAAATGATAGTACACTCACTGGCTGACAGATGATCCTTTCTCCATCACACACATGGACCTCACAGTGAAGCCAGACAGTAGACACCTTCTCCTGCCGCTGGAAGCGGAAAGAGTTGAACTTGAACATGGAGCGGCTGTCTTTGGCATTCTCAAAGATAGTCACAGTGCTGTCGGACGAGCAGCTGTTGGAAAACAGCAATTAAAAATACCATAAAAACAAAGAAGTGGGACAAAATGTTCCTGAAGTTGAGTTTATCCTTTTAAGTACCTGTTGATGATGAGGCTCCACCTTTTTCTGTCTGTGGAGTAAGGAGAGGGAGTGGCCCAGCAGTTGCTTATCACAACTTTGAACCTTCGAGTGAAAGGACAAACCTGGGTCAGAAAGCTGGGGGTGGGGGGGGGTTCTTACCTTTAAAACTATGAAAATAAATAAATAAAATATAAATAAAAATATAAAGATTTAAAATGCACCTGTTACTTAGACCTTTTGCCTCGATGCCAATAAAAACTTCAGAGCCGATCTCAGATGTGTCGATCACATAGGGCGCGTCCTTGGCATACAGAAACTTTGAATTCTATCAAATATATGACATTTTTTGTTTCTGCATGCAGCGATTGTAACAACATGATAACTTTATTCATCACAGACAGCAGTCATCACAAAAACACACTGAAGCTGAAACATTAGTGCATGAAACATGTCGCTCCCACCGGGCGAATTGTTGAGCAGCTACTCACCGTGAACACATTCATAGACAACTGTGATCTAAAAGTGCCTAAACTCCCATTGTTGACATAAACTGTAGCCACTCTGGAAAAAGCAGAGGGTTTAGTAAAAACACTGCAAGTCATTGGGTCAGAAGGCTCATATCATCCAGATGGTAGCTGCGGTCACCTCGTGTCCTGAAGTGGTGCTTACCTTTGGCTGAAGACAGCGTTATTCACCAGGTACGCTGCTCGGTACGTGCAGCTGAAGGTGTAGTTCACGGGCTGGTTTCTGACTGTCAGTGAAGTATCGTTGGACACAATGGAGTTATAGAAGATGTATTTGGGGTCTTTGCCAGGCATGTACTGTGGAAAAACAATGTCAGCAGGAGCATGAATCATTTTTGAGAATATTTCTATTTAAATAGAAATATTCTCAAGGGACAGTACTACCAAATTACAAATAAGATATTGCAGTAGTATTTATACCGACACATAATATGACTTTATATGTCAAGATTTTGGCTGTGATCGCTCTTTGGTGGAATTACACCTTGTTCTGTACAAACATGAAATCTGTACAGATGTTTGACAAAAACTCGCTGCTGTGAGGATATTTAAGATTTCTAATCATCAGAGCTTAATTTGTACACTGTGGGAGTTTTGCTGTGAGTTGTATTTAGTACAATGCAGCTTTGTATTTTTGCTGTGCCACAGAAAACAGGAAAGGAGACGTTCATTGTGAACATCTTAGTAGGAAACAGAGTTTCAACCACGGAAACAGCTCAAAAATCTTTTCGGATAAAAGACAGAAATGATTTTAAGGAGATGATGAAAAGAGACTTGAGATTTTAATCTCTGTGACTTGAATGCAATGTTTGCATATTGGAGGCATAAAATGGGGCTACTTTGGTCCTACACTGCTGAACAAACAGCCCGACAACCTGGACTTATTACTTGCTATTGTTTGCATTTTGATGCACAGCATATTGAGCTTACCTGTAATAAAATATGCTAGGAATAAATGTGTAATGCCTTGGCCTGAGAATGGAGAAAAAAGTACTAGTTATTATAGCCTCCTTGGCATCTCACCTCCGACTGTGTGCCGCAGTATGAGTGGTTTTTGGGTGTGAGATCTGGGATGATGAAGCGGTAGTAACCTGGACTGTGTATTCCAGTGTAACAGACTCCACCCAGAGACAGCTGGTCAATCTCCCAGCCGTAGGGACACTCTGGGACGTTGGCAATTATAGCATTGGGGAAACATGACACCATAACGTAATCTGAAATAAGATGTAAATAAAAAGAAAATATCATACATTATTCCTTACTTAATACAATTTCTTTAACCCTACTGTGATCCTAGTGGATATGGATTCCTGTTATGTTATTCCTCTTGAGTTTTATTCCCACTAACCCAAACCTTTGTCAGGTTTTTCATGTATCAGCTCACGGTTTGAGGATGCATGGTGACTTTTTTTTTTTTTTACACAGAAGTTCTCTGAAATAAATTTGTGGTTTTTAAACTGACTTGGCTGGCCTTGATATTACCATATCTTGCATTAAACAACAATGACAAAAAAATCAATATACAATGTAAACAGGTAATGAGGCACAAGCATATTATATACACACTCATCTTTGTATCAAAGTGTTGTTACCTGCTTTTTGGGGAATGCATGACCATGCAACAGGCAACAGCATTAACAGTACACTGACAGAAGCCATAGTGTGACGCTGCAAATAAATGTAAGAATTATCAGTTACAGGATAACATTCAAAGAAGTAAATCTGTAAAAACAAAATGAGACACTCACCTGACAGAATTAATACCTTCAACTAGCTGGATGTCAGAGGATACTCATGGCTCTTCAACAGTTCACCTGCAGCAGTGACTCAAGAACTAACAACTCTGACAACTCAGGGAGGGATTTTATACCATCACAGGTAAGGCTAATCGACTTTCTCCTATTCTCCCATCTCCACTTTTCCCTTGGCAGGATGGGCTTAGAGCTCTATTGTCAGCTACTCACAAAAGCTCTGTGTCCTGCGCAGACATTGACTTTCAAATAACCAGTCTCAAAGGATTAGCACTCAGGGTGGTAGAGTCACCTATTCTAGACATTAGCAAACAGAAAATTGGTAAATTTATACAATAAAAACCATCAATTTTTTATTTGCAGGACAAAAAGTAGAGTGAGTCTCTGTGGTTCAGTGTTGCTATTGCTGCAGATATATGCACATAGATCTGGTTAGCAGGTGAGCTAATGTTAGCCAGCAGCCACGAAGCACATCTGGCCAAACCAAATGATTTGCATTACTGGTAGAGTCATCACTTGCTTCTAAATTCAGATCAAACTGAAGTTCTTGTTCTCTGCCCCACAAATCTTAGAAACATGGTGTCTAACCAGATACTTACTCTGGATGGCATTACTTTGGCCTCCAGTAACACTGTGAGAAATCTTGGAGTCATTTTTGACCAGGATATGTCCTTCAATGCACATATTAAACAAATATGTAGGACCGCTTTTTTGCATTTGCGCAATATTTCTAAAATTAGAAACATCCTTTCTCAGAGTGATGCTGAAAAGCTCATTCATGCATTTATTACTTCTAGGGTGGACTATTGTAATTCATTATTATCAGGCTGTCCTAAAAGCTCCCTGAAAAGCCTTCAGCTGATCCAAAATGCTGCAGCTAGAGTACTGACAGGGACTAGAAAGAGAGAGCAGATTTCTCCCATATTGGCTTCTCTTCATTGGCTCCCTGTTAAATCTAGAATAGAATTTAAAATTCTTCTCCTCACCTACAAGGTCTTGAATAATCAGGCACCATCTTATCTCAAAGACCTCATAGTACCATATCACCCCAACAGAGCACTTCACTCTCAGACTGCTGGCTTACTTGTGGTTCCTCGGATACTTAAGAGTAGAATGGGAGGCAGAGCCTTCAGCTTTCAGGCGCCTCTTCTGTGGAACCAGCTTCCAGCTTGGATTCAGGAGACAGACACCCTCTCTATTTTTAAGATTAGGCTTAAAACTTTCCTTTATGATAAAGCTTATAGTTAGGGCTGGATCAGGTGACCCTGAACCATCCCTTAGTTATGCTGCTATAGGCCTAGTCTGCTGGGGGGTTCCCATAATGCACTGTTTCTCATTCACCTTATTTACTTTGTTTATACTCCACTCTGCATTTAATCATTAATTGATATTAATCTCTGGCTCTCTTCCACAGCATGTCTTTTCTCTCCCCTCAGCCCCCCCCCCCCCCCCCTCAGCAGATGACCCCCCCCCCCTCCCTGAGCCTGGTTCTGATGGAGGTTTCTTCCTGTTAAAAGGGAGTTTTTCCTTCCACTGTCACCAAGTGCTGCTCACAGGGGGTCGTTTTGACTGTTGGGTTTTCTCTGTATTATTGTAGGGTCTTTACCCACAATACAAAGCGCCTTGAGGCGACTGTTTGTTGTGATTTGGCGCTATATAAATAAAATTGAATTAACTCATCTGATTTGTGGTGGGGCCTTCAGTTTGCAGACTGCATGAAGACCACTGGGTTTGGACACCACATTTAGATATTTTTGTTTTCTGGAGCCAGAAGTTATCATCTTTAGGTGGGAAGGTAAAACTCAGTTAGGCTTGGTTAGCAAGCTGCAGTCTTAAAATGTACAGGTTCGAGACACACATATCTACTAATTAGCACGGTGTAACTTATCAGCTAATTCCATTAAAAGGAACCAACAATACAAACACAGACATGACAGAGGTGAGGTCTAGTTAAGTCTTCTTTGCAAATCTTGGTCATAATATTTTTCAAAAATAAGGATTAGCCAACAAGGAATAGTCGTTAGCCAATGAGCAAGCAATTTCACGGTCAGACCCGCCCTCCTCCTCACTTCCAGTTCTTTTTAAACCAAGGTGGTCACGTAAAAACACCAATCTCCTTCAAACAGGACTTCACAAACCAATGGATGACATCACAGTGGCCACATCCACCTTCTCTATGTTTGGCCACGCCCCTAGCTCCCTGCCTGCTGACATAGGTAAATTATAATTTACTGCTACTGCTGCTTATTTGGGGAAGTCTTGCAAAAGCAATTTTACATTTCTTTGAGGTTTTTATATGGTTAAAGAAAAGGTATAATAAATAGATAAATATCAGATAATACAATAATGTTGGGCATTAACTTACTTCACCAAAAAAATCCTTCTACATAATTATAGATAAACAGGTTTCACAATATACATAAGAAGAAGATTGACAGGATTTTCAGTAAAAAATATCTTTAGAATAGATTCTCGGGTAGACAGAGAAATACGCAGCTCATTACGATGTCTTCAGCTTCTAAAATCCTTTTCTGTCCTTTTTACTCAAGAGGACAAAGCCTTCAGGAACTGAAAACCATTTAAGTAGCTAAATAGTGCAAACAGACATGTATACATACCTTCAAAATGTGATGTTGGCTGTGATACTTGCAGGCCAACAATAGTAACTACTGTTCTTAAGTGGAGATGATAGGCCTCTGGTTTGCAGCTTTCAGCAATATAAAGTTTCTCAAAGTCTTGTGCTATTAGATATCGCTTTTGTCTCGTTTGCCTTTCTTATGTGTGTGAAACGTGTGTTCTCATTGGCAGGCTTACAACGGGCATACTGGCTTTTCCCGAAGCCTTAGTGACTCTAGTTGTGATAAGTGACTGTGCATTATTTCTGCTGTACATTTTTCTTTGCCTTGTTCATGAAATCAAAATGTTTGTCACAATAGGTTTGTCAGAAGAGACACGGCCGTGCCTTATAACAACATCCTGAGAGTTTCTCATTATTATTGTGAGGTTCCATTCAGAGCACCAAATACCTCCTTGCAAAGACTTAATGATAAGCGCTGTAACATGATAGCAAAGAGGTTAGACAGTAATGTCCTTCACAGAACAATTCAAGTCACCATGAAACTGAAGGGGCAAACTGTGGACGATTAGCATGTGAATAGTCCAATGGGAATTTTTAGGGCATAGTCCGAGGAAGATACTGATCTAAGAATGGGTCAGGGGACAGCTAGCGTTACAGCATCTGGTGATGCTAACAATTGGTAGTTGCAAGATTCCTTCATGTTATGTAACCGCTGCCTGCAGGTCCAAGAAACGTGCTCAGACGGAGACAGACTGTCTTCAAAAGTCTGCACAGTCGACACTTTAAAGTGATACTGCACCTGAAATACTTTCAGTATGAGACATGGAAACGTGCAGTATGCACACTTTGGTGCAGAGCAGAGCCTGCAGTGAGCTTAGTCACAGTAAAGTCAGATCGTCATTGTAGTTAAAAAAAAATAAGGACGGTACCAAAGATATAGATAAAAATCAATGCTCCACCCTAATGAACTTTTTCATTGTGCATGTTCAAAAATACAGCTTCACCATGTTGTGCCATTCTTGAGAAACATTATGACTTAATAGTTTTTTCCTGTAAAACCTTTACTCTAAAGAATAACTAAATAATAGATTTCACTGGCATTATTTTTTCAATGTATGCATCTATAAGTGATGCTAATTTGCATTTTTGCTATATTTAATTACATAAATTATCTTGATATAAATTAGAACACAGTTTTTGTGATTACGAAGAATCCTGGCAGCTTTAAAATGAAAACATTTTTGAGAAAAGCAAATTATAGTCATTAGTTTTGGAAAACATTTTTTTTTAATTTATGCTTAAAGTTAAAGGCTACCAGACATTTAGAGATACAAAGATCATCAAATATTTCTACACACAGTCGTGCTTTTTGTCACAATTGACGAGATGAAATCTTAAAAAACAACCATGCTGTAAAGTCTCCAATATGAGCAAATAACTATACAGATATTTAGAAATATATACATGTATATTTATATATATATAAACAATTTGTTTACACAGTAAATAGGACTTGTGTTTTTAACGGTATCAATGGTGGGGCACTTGACAGGTCCAGCTTGCTTGTTCTGGCTGGTATATAAAATCCCTCCTGAAAGACAAACAAACTGAGGTTAGAAAAATTATACTATTATTTATTTAAAAGTAACAATTGTGTTAGAGACACTGAAGCATGTTTAAAACATATTACTGAGTTGTAGTCATTGTCATACTGAGTGAAAGATTAAAGCTTTCTGTTGCTGAGGCTGTAAGTTATTAGACTCGCACACTGCTCATAATGCAAACATGCAAATTTAGCTCATAATATACGACAGATTTTCTGAGCTGTTTCTGGTGCTGTTTTAGTGAAAGGCATCATTTGTTTCATTTTTCTCATCTGTGAGCACCGCCTAAATTTCCTCCATGCAGTGCATTGTGGGACATTACTGTGGATTAGAAGCACGAAGACTTTTTTATTTCAAGTGCAGATTTTCAGTATGAATTAACAAACCGCTCCAAACCTAATTAGCTTCTAATCTGAATTTGAGGGAAATTAAAGTTTCAAAACTACACAGTACAACAATAAATCAGATACTTAACATAAAAAGTAATAAAAAAAAAAACAAAACGTTATGACTGTATCAGATTCATACAGCTGTACAAACAAAGATCTACCACACCGCATTTCCATATTTGCCTGAAGGCTGAGAAGTTATTCCTCTAGCTGCACATTCACCAACAGAACACATGGAGATCCTGCAAAAGCCAGCGCATGCATTTCCTTTTCTACTGTGCAGAGGTTCAGGACGAATTTGAGATAGCACCCACAATACCATACAATTTTGGTTGTTATTGTTTAGTACTGCTGCATATCCTGTATCAAATTTAATTGCAAGAAAATCTAGATAACAAAAACACAAAAAGGAGTCTTTGCTATCTAGATTAGTCCATGGACCTAACGGTTTTGGATAAAAGTGACTCCTTTTGTGACTCCTTTGTTTGTTGAGTAAAAAAAATCTTTGTGTTTGCCGTACTTACTCTCTCCGGAGTTTTTGTTCACGACACAGTAAGCCCTCATCACACGGACAAATCTGGTTGATGCTGAATGCCAGGCCACCATCAGGCACGTAACAGCTCTCGCCATGAATCAGTCTTCTTTTGCACACTTGCTCACCATGATGCCGGGCGCAGCACATGGATGCTCCGCAGTCTCTGTCGACTTTACATCTGGCACCTGGATTAAGGAAACACTGGTTACTTCTTTTGAAGAATAAGAAGTCACAGACACTTTGAATTTGGATAAATTGGCTGGCACACTCTCACCCTCTTGTCCATCAGGAATGCTGCGGTGGCACTTCCCAAACATGCAGCTAAGTCCACGAACACACTGCGCATCCCTCCGACAGTAATGACCCTCCCCTCTTAGAGGCACACAAAGGCCAAAGTGGCGATCACACGAGAAACCCCTTCCACAAGCTCTGTCATGGTCGCATGCAGCCTAAAGAAAAGAGAGGAGAGGAATTGCAAACTTTGCCCCAAAATTTATGCCATTTCCCAAAAATTCGGCACACGAAGTTATGAAAAATAAATTGTTTATATGTTTATACAAGTAAGACAGAACTGCCCTTTTGCTCTCATAGTTTCTCCACACATGACTGTGGAGTCACACAAAACAAGCATGACTACTGTCACTCATCTTACCATGACTGGTTTGGTAGCAGGAGCGCTCTGCCTGAGTGCTTTTGCTCCTTCTTTGGGAGGACTGTGAGGCATGTTCAGCATCCAGGCCCATATACGTGCTTCCGTCCCATAAAAGGACAGACACAAACAGACCAACCACAGATTTCCACACATCTCCAAACCACACAAAAAGAATAAACAAAAAAAAAATAACTCAAAAAGAAATGAGTCAAAGAGAAAGCGAGAATACCTCCACAGCAAAAACCCAAAGCTTAAAAGTGCCAGTGAGAGTGTGGTCAGCGCTGAAGGAATCCACGCACTTTTATAGGTCAGCAGGACATGACCTCCCCCCATCAGGCTGTTTGTCCAAGCAACAGGGTAGGAGGAGACAATTAGTTGTTAATGGATTATCTAAATTGCTGGGGTCACCCCCTGCAGTCAGAAAATAGTGGCAAAATGGCCATTCATGGAGCGGGGAGAAAGGGAATGAGCAGAGATGGGGCACGGAGGGGATGTGTGGTGATGGGCTGACAACAGTTTCACACAATAGAGCCAAGACAAGAACCACCTCCATGTGATTATCTCTGCCAGTAAGACAAACGACAAGGACAAAAGCAGACAAATTAATGACGTGTTTCACTGCAGGTCCTGAACCCCAAACACTGGGCAAATGCTCCTGGCCCCGACCTCAACTGTCCTGATACCCCCTACCCTATCCCACTTCAGCCCCCATGCTGTGAGCAATTTGGAGGAGTGCACCCTGCAGACAAACCCATGATCTCATTAAATGTAATTACCATCAACCATTAGTTCTCACTGGGAGAATGGGAGTAAGGAGAAGGGGGACAAGATGCCCCAAGGAAACAAAAACATGATTTTTTTTACATTTTGTCCTGGCAGCTTCTAAACATAACAAATAGGAATTTTACCACATATAAAAGCATTAATTCCCTAAAGAAAAGGTGTGGTAGTAACTGAAATGTCCTGAACAGCAACAACAATGAAAGAGGTTTACGTCTGTAAAGTGCATGAAGTCTGTGTTTTAAGATCATTTCATTAAATGTAGTATTATGTAGTTATTAAATGTAGTATAAGCGTCTTCTTCATGCATTCCAACTGAACAGCTGCAGCAATCATGCATAAATGTGGGCTCCCTTGCAGAAATAAGCAGGGGCTTCCCTTAAAAAGTTATTCATCATCAATAGTGCCTTCATGGATGTAAAAGTTACTCATGCTGTGTACATGAATACAGCCCATACATCACTAATGGTGCCTCTGAGTCCAGTGTGAGCTGATTTAAATGATGGGGTGTCTGCGAGTTCAATACAAACCTTTAGATTTTCATTCAGCAGTTAATCTTAAATGAACTTCGGCTCTGAGAAGCTGGTGGCAGTTCTCGATCTTGTTCACATGTTTTGGGGGTTTTTGTCTCTGGATGGCGAAACTCTATTTGCTGATGCACCAATGAGCTCCGCTCACTCAGCATGGTTTACGTAAGTGTTTCTGAGCCCGTTTCCAGGACTGAATCTGTTTTTAATGCAGGGCTGACTGAGAGCCTCAAACACTGTTCAGTAATGATTTAGGACTTTGTCCCTTGCATTCAGAGTTTTCTCCAGTTCCATTAAATCTAAATTATATTATGGACCAACAATGATGAAATTTATTTTTATGTTCAGGAACAATTTTCTTAAATAACTGAGCCATTTGCCTGCACAGTCTTTCACAGAAGGGTGAAACCCTCCCCACTTCTACTTCCTCTCTGGACGCTCTTTTGGAGTCTTTTTTTAAGCATTATCAGACTTTTTCAGTCTCTTGTTGCCCCTGTACAGACCTTTGTAAAACATGCTGCTTTTATCAAAATCAAAATAAGCACATATACGTTATATAAAAACACATCTGTACATTTGCTGTGTGGTGGTTTCACCACACAGCAAATGTACAGATGTGTGTTTGCACACAGCATCCCGGCTTGTTGGAAATAGGATTTGGTTATTTGTTTTTGCTCGTGTAAATCCAATCGTAGCTTACACAGCCATGAATTAAGTGCATAGCAACATTTAGAGTCTAACACTTTGCATTTTGTTGTCCTGTGGTGACTTCAGGCCCACACAGACCCTCTGTCTCACTCAGGCAGGATCACGAGCCTCCAGGCTAAAGCCCACCACTTATTGTCTCTTCAGATAGGACAACATCTAATCATAATTAATGCACCTTGTATGGAGGGCCTTATCTAACATAACCATTAGGTATCTCTTAGTCAGACTGAGGTCCCTGAATAATTGTCAGTAATTTACATTTTCAAAGTGGCAGACAGCTCCAATCAGATCCACAGATACTGCAGTCTGTGACCATCTTAGCTCCTTATCCTTATCAAAACAGACTAACACAGACTAATGACATAGTTAGTGACCACAATAGCAGCAATTAGCAATGTGTGAATAAGTACTGTGTCGGGGTGATGCACCCTTCTAATCGTTTGTCTCATTGATTATTATTGTTTTTATGCTGGTTTGTTTCTCTGTTTATTGTTGTTGTTTTAAGCATAAATAAAAATGATGTGCTTTTGCCTTTCAGATACATTTTGAAGTAACAGCAAGCCTTTTCAGTGACCTAAATATACAATATCATATAAATACAAATATATTTTCATCTGAACATTAGGCGTCCGGCACAGCCATCTTTTCAGTGTCTTTTTTGCAGCGTCATCATATCTGGCACCTTTCCTGTTTTGTAACTCATAAAGAGAACATTTAAAGCCAGTCACACATATACATTTTCATCCTTGCTAATAAGATTTACACCACTGCATTTTGCATCATAACAATCACAGCTCAAACTACACCCGCACCCTCCCCTTATCAAAAACACTATTGTTATACATCTGTACCTACGGCAAGATATCCCCCCCGATCATCTACCCAGTGCAACAACAGATAACTGTCTCAGCACTCCTCAACATGTTTTCCCTGTGTTAATGACTCTGCTAATGACGCTTGTAATGCATGTAAAGAATCAACACCGCTGCGGGTCATGTAATTAGGGATTAGCAGAAACAATAGGCGAGCTGATGTCTGCCCATTGTAATGGACCTTGACCCCCCCCCCCAATGGGGAGCTGTGAACGGTGGAGGTTATGATGAGACCTCGTTCCCACTTCCAAGAAAACATTTGATGCAAGAAAGTTTGCAACAAGTTCCTCAGTGTGCATGTGTATTCAGGGCATTGGAAAACATGTAGTTTCAGTATTACTGAAATCACAGTGTTCAGTGTGAGATGATACCAGGCTCTCGTGGTGATAAATATTTATAGATGGGGAAAGGGAAACAGTGCGATGCCAACTGTGCTGTTTGTCCTTCGTTATCTGCGCACATGTTTTGTGAAAACTGGAGAGTGGAAACTTGTGGGTGGGTGTGGTATGATTGAAAATTGTTGGATGTTTGCATTCTGGGATGTTAATTGAGGACCAATACGTATGTAATAAGAGATCAATTATGACCAGAAGCATAACAAAACATAGCTGTAATAATGAATGTGGTGCAGCATTCAAAAACCAGGATAAATTCCTAACTTTATTAAATTTTCTGCTTTTTTATGTTTCTTAAAACTTCTAGATTAAAATGCAAAAAACAGATTTAATTTATTTCTTGTGTCCATTCTTTGAATTCTTGTGGTTTAATAATGATGCAAATAGTCACTTTCAGCATATTCGTAAACAATTAAACTTCTGAAAAAACTCCACAAGGTTTACAAAATGTTGCTGTTTGCCTGGTCAGGTTGCACCCCGGGGCATGTGTGGCTGAGCTATGTTTTTTTCCCCCTGATAGCCCAGAGGTTTTCTGCATAAGCATTGGGGGAAATAGTGCTTTATTTGCAGCTTATGCATCAGAAACTGTACAATAAACATTTTTCAGACTTAGCTTTGAGCGATACTCTCTCTGCAGACAGTGAAGTTAAGAGAATATCGGAAAGTCCGGCTGCTCTCGATTGTGTCTTTGCTTTGCATCGATGTCTCTGTGTGCAGCCAGGACTCTGCATCATATATGTGTGACTTCATGGATCAAATGCCTGCATGTACTATCAAAGGAGTCAGTAGCAATAATGTAGCCACAGAACAATACCGTCTAACTCTATGTAACGGCACTGGCAATTTTAGTTATATAACATATTTCATTTCCTGCAATCTCAATGTGTTTAACACAGAAGATAAAAATACAATAAAACAAAGACAAAAATCACCCACTGAGTGCAGTCCTGTGTGACTCAAAAGACTTTGAGTCTGTTTTTAAATGTATGCACAGATGTAACTGGTTTCAGGTCAGCAGGCAGCATGTCCCAAAGAACAGGAGCACAGTAACTGAAAGCACCTTCAGCACACTTACATCTGATTCTGGGAGCCGTTAAAGGATCTGCTGCTGAGAGGCCTGACGGGGTTGTAAACAGTCAGTGATTTAGTTTCTTAAAGCTCATTTTGATTTTTGCTGTGGACCAAACAAAGTTAGCACCTAGCCACTGAACATGGTGAAAATTAGCCATTAAAGAAACACGTTTTTCTCTGAAAAATGTTGGGTTAAACTGCCTTACACAAAATTAACACTCAAATGTCCAAAACGTTTGGACATCTCGGTGTCAATTCCCTGAATCAGCGCCCCCTGTGATTCGGCCACTGAGCTGCTTGTTGGCTGGGTGCTGATGCGGGTTATGTTTGGCACTGCTAGGTTTGTGTTGATGATAGTATCTGGTTGCCGTGCTGTTTAGCTTCCCCGTTGTCACGGTTTCCTCATCTAGACCTGATGAACTTGTCCTGTCCTGTTCTCTGTAGCAATACAAAGCTTAACATTGTTGTTTTTCCTGCACTGTAAACCCAGATTTTGATTCCACTTAAAAATATTGAGTTCATATTACTTAAAATGACCTAGAATGTGAACATTACTTGTTAATGCTGAGTAGACTGTACTTTTTGATGGTCTATCTTATTTTAATTGTGTGTTTGAGTTCAAACAACTTAATATCATCAAGTTTTGCACCTGCTAAAGATCTAGTTTAAACAGACTGGATTACTGGTGACCTGTACGGGGTGTACCCTGCATCTTACTGCCTTGTCAGCTGGGATAGGCTCCAGCCCCCACCACCCCCACACAACCATGAAAAGGATAGGGGGAACTGATTGATCAAAAGACATTTTATTTTTTCATGAACTATAAAAGATAAGTTTGGTCAATTAGAACATACAATTTAGTTCAACTGGAAATGGAGTAGTGCTTACTTAACAGGCTGAGTTAAATGAACTTTCTCATTACTTAAAAAATTTAAGGCAATGAGTTACTTTGTTTTTTTTTAAGTAGATTCAACTTATCTGGGTTTACAGTGTGGACTCATATTGCATTTCTGTTTGTGAAGTGTGTTTTTATTTGTATATATATTTATTTTGGGCATAGGAGACCCTGGTGCATCTATGTTTTTCCTGGCTGTTTTGTAAACTTACGGTTTTCATTATTAGGCCAACGTGCTCACAGTGGCAGCAAATAAAGGATAAACTGATTTTCTGCTCTTTGATCTTTCAAGTATTTTAACTTGTATCCAAATGTCTGAACACGTTTCATAGTGATGATATTCTTTCCGTTTCACCTGCAACAACAATAAGAAGTGTAAACAGAAAGTGTCCCGGTGTCACCCCCACGCTGTGAATCTGGCTGCAGCCTTGTAGCACACCAGGATATGTTCCTATCAAAGCCTTCTTTCGGGCCTTAAATCTAAATTAAGGTTACAATTTAAAATGAGGTGCTCAAAATGCCTCAAAGGCTTTTCTCGGTGTTTGTGGGCAGACCCTGAGCACACGGGGCTGAGGTTTTATGTTGCTTTGCATGAAGTGAAGTGAGCAGTGAAATGAAGCCAGTAGATGTTAGCAGGAGGGAGACTGCTGCTGAGACTGAGATAGCTGCGCTCACATCAGTACACAAATACAGTGTACATGTTAAAAACAATCTGACTGTGCTTACGTTTTAAGTAATGCAGAGGCAGCTCGAAGTAATTTCTAGTCATTAACTAAATTCTAGAAAGTGAGGCATTATTACAGACGTTAACTCGACGTTAATGCCGCCTGTTCAGTGTCGGGCTCTTTGTGAATAAGATGTTAGAGTCAAAAAACCAGAAGCATTCAGACATGTTCTTCAACTGAACTGAATTTCTATGCAGAAAATAAAATAATAATAATATAACAGGAACTTATACGAGTGACTTCAGAAAGAAGTCTTAAATTTGACTCATTTTAGATTAGACACAAACAGCCTGGCTAAAATATTCACAAGGGAAAAAAAGGCATATACGCCTGCCTCAGTGACTCAACCGGTTCCACATCTGTCCGTTATGATTACTAATGCACAGTGACGGTAATCCCTTAAAGACACATTTTTGACAGGGACATGTTGTGCTAAACATCATGATAACATTATGTCAGCCTTGTTTTGGATCCATACAACAAAATAAACTCTTAACACTAAAAATAACCTCAAATGAACCAAACGTGTGTTTATGTTGGTGTCAGATATTTGAAATGGATTCCTGGTCAGGTTTAAATAATGTTCTCTATAACCTGTTTTCAATTGGAACAAGACCTGAGAGTGTGATTCCTGCTATAATGGGAAACAGGCCCGTCTTCTTTCTGCCAGGTTTACGGTTTTTATTATTAAAAGGGAAAAGAAGCAGAGGACAAGCAAAGAACCTGGAGCAAGGGTCGCCGGTGCCCAATAGTCACAACTGTTGCTAATATTAGCTTAAAATACACTGTAGGAACACCTCACACGTGCACCATTAGAGCCGAAAACATACTCTTTTGGGGTAAAGGGGGATTTTTTTGTCTTGCCTTCTCATCATTAGCTCCAGTGTAAGCTGAGGATTCACTTGTACCAGCTGTCCTAGATGTAAAGTGACTTTTCTCAAGTCCTGAAAGTACAATCGAATCATATTTTTCTAGTTCAGATTACATCCCAGTGCTGCAACAACTTTTCTTTAACACACTTTGTATGGTTTTAATTGTTGCTTAATAGCTGTTGAGAAATTATAGGAAAAACTAGCATAAATTGTGTATGTCCAAATAGACTATCAGGAGCCTCTAGAACATCTTGGCATACATTTCTTCAGTTTCTTGAACTTCACTGGTCTATCCTGCAAAGGATTTTCCCCTGATTTTGGTGCAGAGTTTCCCAACACATCACCACAAAAGGGTTCAGATCTTAGAACTGTGTGTAACGTCCCCCCTGTCCTCCAGGTAAGGCACCTGCCTTTTCTCTCTCCGCCCTGCCTGTGTGAGTGTGAGCATGAATGGCTATTAACCTGTCTATTTCAGTGGTGGGCGTGGTCTCTAGAAATCCCAGACAGGTATACCTGTCATCCACGCGCAAACAGCACAGTGTTTAAACTCGGCCGTCACCACCACTTGCCGGTTGGTTCACATGCTCAGGTGCCACCTTTGCTCTGGTCTTATCAGTTTGCTTGAGTTAATTCTGTGTAATACATACTCACCTGTCTCCTCCTCTGCTCAGGGCCCCTTCTGGAAAGCACGCCCTTGACCCAGCTGCTTACCTCACCTGCTCACTCTCACTCCACTTACTGGAAATAAAACCTGCTTCATGTAGCCACGTACCGCCACAGCGATCCTCAAAGAGAAACAGAGACAGACTGAATCCTGTTAGTCTCCTCATGTAGAGTCAAACACACTAACCTCCAGCTGCTGGATCACACTGTTGGCTTATCTGCTTCCTGCTCTCCTACTTTCAGTACCTGAAACATAATTACCCGCTCTCAGTTCCTATCTTATATATATATACCTGCTACAAGTACTAGTTGCATACTTACCTGCTAGTACTCACTTTATACTCTGTGTAAACTTAACTGGTGTTAAAGACCACTGAACTTTTTGATGTGTCCTGTGCTGGAGTGGGTTTATGTAACCTTGGCACTGTGGACGTCCATGAATTCACATAATCTTCTTTTTATGGTTGTAAAGTTGAAATTAGCACAGGACCAACAAGAGTCTGAAATCTGGCTCGATTTTTCATTTTGCTGGGAGATTTTATTCCCACACTCTCACATAAATGTTTGACCAAAACAGTTGTGTAATAACCCTTGAGAGTTTACAGGCACACTGCTTCTTTTCTTCTGGTGTTTGTGACTGAGTGTGGGATAAACACACACCATTATGTTTGATTTCCCACTTAAAGTAACTGACAATCCATCAGGTTTACAAAACCTTCACATTTATTTGAGCTTTAAGTACATTTAAAAGAGTTCATTTCAGACACAGGTCAAAATACAAAAATGGGTCACCAAAATGCACATCTTGGCTTCTGTCTATGCCCACAAGTTATTGTTCTGATATCTTGTAGAGATTCGTGTTAAATTAGTTTCACTTACTAGTGAAGCACCAGTTCTTTCTTGGTGGCCTTTGAGAACCAGGCCACGTTCTGACAGGTTGGAAACACCAACATTACAGAGCATTGCTCAGTGGAAGTTTGGGTGATTTCAATCACTAATCACCGATGAATTACTTATAGCAGCCCTTCCACAAATAAAGTCACGTTAACCAGTCAAACACGCCAAGGGTTCCAATTTCAACCCTGCAGATTCTTAGTGCTGTGCCAGTGTCAGTGGTTTGGCACCAGTACTTGAATGTGTGGATCCAGTTCTAGACTGGGGAGCGGCACCAGGCTGGTAAAAAAGAAAAAAAGAAAAAGAAGAGGTATACGAAGCTGGCCATTAGTAAACTGCTCACAACAGCCAGAAGAAGCCAAAATACAAGTGCCAAAAACTGCAGTTCCTGGGGTGGCCACATGAGGCTGCGTCCAAAGGCAACGCACTCAAAATTTAACAGCATTAACCCTTTTACTACCACAGGGGTCAGGGTCACCGGTGACCCCTGTGGTAGTAAAAGGGTTAAAAAGAAGCCTGGTACAAACATAGTCTGGGGCTTCATTGATACCCCCCCCTTCATAATAGCTTTACTGTGTGGTGGGTGTAACATAGCTGAGTGCTGATTTATGGGCTGATACAAATTCAGGTTATTAACAACTAAAAAAACCACACATATAATAAACAGAATTTGTAAACGATTCTCATTTTTTTTAAATAAAAAAGTTAGTTTTCACATTTTATTATCTCACCTAATATCTTTACCTTTAATACCTTTAAGAGCATCCAAGTGTACGTCCTGTATTAAACACTGATGCACACAGTGACAGTGAAAATGCAGCAAAATCCCCAAACATTTATTTTGCTGTTCTCTCTTCTGTTTTTAAAACACAGTTCCCAGAGTTTTAAAACATTATGAGTCAGGTGGAAATTCTGATATATGGCAAACTTTTGAATGTTGTAACAATATCAATGAATGTACTTTTAATGAACTTCTCACATCAATCTGCAAAATAAACAGTCCTCAGCAATCATGTGGAACAAATTTAACATCTTACTGGATCAATAAAAACAAACCTCCTACTCTGAAGTCGCTGCGTTTGAATATTAAAACAGAGGAAAACAAAATATTGTGTAAGTTTATGAGGAAGGCAGGTCATATTTTAAGCACAAGTCTCCCCACTACAGGCTCAGTGTGTGTTGGATCATTTTCAGCCACATCCAGCAGCTCATCACCGTCCAACATCTTGTTCCAACTGATGACAAATGCACTCATTTAACATTTTGTCAGGCGTGAAACCCATTTTGATTTAGCTTCTTTTTTTTTTCACAGTCAAGCTAAATATCCTTCACCTTTCATCTAAAGATCTGGCCTAATTATGGCACTTTGTGAACAAGCAAGAAGTCACATGAGGAGAAACCCAACTTGGACGCACAAAAAACATAATGAAATTAAAAATGTCATTTGTCTCTGTGTGGTTTATGCATGCACCAAAATATAATGTGTACATTCTGATAAAAAGGGAATTTGCACATTATAACATTTACAATAGATGTGCAAGAATTGAAAAAGGCCCACTCTACACAGTCCTCCTACAAGTTCATAACGACACAGGATTATCTCCTGGGGAATATTAAGGCATAAAAAATAACATAGGAACAAAATACTGGGGGCGATAACTGATCATTTCAGAAGAACTATGTATATCTTAATACACCTACTAAAATTTCATCATCCCACCGCACTGGGACATTCATCACAGAAAGAAGAGGAGCAGCAACTGCAAATATGCACTGGTGGCATTCAAGATTTTCCTCATTGTTAACAAATCCTATGAAAAGACTAAAAAACATGGAAGAGATTCATGTGAAAAGTATTGTTGTGCTGCCACAGCCTACACACACACACACACACACACACACACACACACACACACACACACGCACACACAAGTGTGTTTTGCTATCTTTGTGGGGAATTTCCACTGACTTCCATTCATTTCTACAGCCTAAACCTTACCTTTACCCTTTTCCTAACCCTAACCATCACATACCTAACCCTAACCCTAACCTAAACTCAATTCATACCTTAGCCCTAACTCTGACCCCTGACCCAAAAACAGGGTTTCCCCCTGTGGGGACAAGGTTCCAGTCTCCACAAGGAGCAATTGGTCCCCACAACGTAGTATATGTCAGGAAAATTGTCCCCACAAGGTATTATAAACATACGCACGCACACACACACGCACACACCTTATTCTTATAGTGTGACTGGAGCACATCTCCAGCGATTCTTCCACACAAATGAAATAAAGGATTTATGAAACTAGTCTGTCACCTGTACTGTGTGGTGTGCTTGTCAGCTTCTACTTGTAATATTTGGTAGTATTTAAAGCCCCACACCTTTATGAAGGAAGCCTGAAGTGGCCCATAGTTCTGAGAGGTTCTTATAACAGACGTGTAATGTGAACACAGAAAAGATAAAAATGCATCTGAGCTCTGCAGCCACTACAGCAGAAATATAAACAAGAGAAGAACGGCTGCATCTATGAGAGTCACTAAAAATATAGTAATTTCACTATAAAATGAAAATCCTTTGCGTAACTCTCATATCATCACATCTTATTTCCTGCATGGATTTTTAAGCTCTTTGTGCCACTTTACAATCACACCCACTTTATTAGGTACACATATTCAACTGCTTGTTTGTACAAATTTCTAATCACCCAGTCACGTGGCAGCAATTTGAGGTATTTAGGCACTAAGACGTGGTCCAGATGACTAAGCATCAGAATGGGGAGAAAGGTGACTTTTGAACACGGTATGGTTGTTGGTGGGATGCTCTAAGTTTCCCAGAAACTGCACATCTGCTGGTAAATGGACGAGTTATATAGCGCTTTTCTACTCTGTATGAGCACTCAAAGCGCTTATTCAACACGTTTACATTCACACCAGCACTTCCACGATTAACTAACCTAAGTGCTTTTTAGTATCTAACATTCACACTCCAACGCTTGCATCAGAGAGCAACTTGGGGTGGAGTATCTTGCCCAAGGCTACATTGGCACACAGCCTGGAGTAGCCAGGAATCGAACCACTAACCTTCCGATCAGTAGGTGACCTGCTCTACCTCCTGAGCTACAGCAAAAGAGAAAAAACCCAGAAGCCCACACTTTGTGCCACTCCTGTAAGCTAAGAACAGGAAACTGAGGCTACAAGTCACACAGGCTCACCAAAATTAGAAGGTTGGAAAGACATTTCCTGGTCTGATGACAATTTATGATGCGACAGTCGCATGCTGGGGTCAGAATTTGGTCTAAACCACATAAAACACGTACACAATGTGAACACAACCTGAAAGCACTGATGGGCTCTTTAGTACTAAATGAGCATCATTTAAACACAACAGCCTACTTGAGTACCCGAGTGCATCCCTTCATGATCACAAAGCTCCAATAATCTCAAACTGGTTTTTTCAACATGACGCAGAGTTCGCTGCAGTCAAATGGCCTCCACAGTCACCAGAACTCAATCCAGCAGAGGTCCTTTGAGATGTGGTGGAACAGGAGATTCACATCAAAGATGTGCAGCCAAGAAATCTGCAGCAACTGTGTGACAAATCTCTGAGGAATGTTTCCAGCACCTTGCTGAATCTCTGCCACAAAGAATTAATAAACTTAAGTCCTGAAGACCAAAAAGGGTCCAACCCAGAACTACAAAAGTGTACCTAATAAAGTGGCCAGATGCTGCATAGTGCACACTTAGAGGGAAGAGAAACTGATAAATAAACAAAAAAAAAAGGTCACCATAACACCACCAACAGCAGCTAAATCATTCCAGGTTCCTCTTTTTGAAATGTTGGATACATCTTTACATTTTCAAATGATCCTCCGCTACCACAAGTGGGAAAACTGTTATTTACAAACCTTTCAATTAAAAAATTGCATTACCTCAGTAACAGCTGTAACGGCCACATTTGTTTTGGTTCAGCTTGCTTCCACATGGGGGAGACATGCTCCTCCCAACTCCAACGCCCCCTTTTTTTTCTAGTTTGGAAGGAAAGGAAAAAATGTAGAAATACATAAATATTTCCTCTTTTGGGAAAGTCATAAAAAAAAAAAAGCTCTGTTTTAGAGAAAACAGATAGCAAGAAGAGAGACAGGCATACAGAGGGGAGGAGGTGAGACAGCTGAGTAAAGAGTTAGTGTAAGGACAGAAATGTGACTGGAGCAAATGAAGAGCGCAGGGAAAACATCTCCTCACTCTGCAACACTCCAGCTGCTTGTCAACTCTTCTCCTGCCATGGTGTCATCATCTGAGACGCTGTTCTAAGGGCCAAACAAAAAGAGAGGAGAGGAGAGACAGACGGAGGAAGGAGAAAAGAAGTAAACCTTGGCTGAAGTGAGGAAACAGCAACTGCGTGGGTGAGCAGAGGCGAAGAGACACAGACGAAAGGTGGGGGAGTGGAGGAGTGAGGCGCCCCATTCCTTCAAGCAAAGTGAGAGGGGAAACTGGGGAGGAGAAGAAGAAGAAGACGAAGAGAGGAGTGATAACGAGAAGGGGAAGGAGGGAGAAGAGTCAGCTGGACATGGGGCTTTGTGCTGTTCTCCTTATCTGTCTCTCCCAGGCTGAGCTAGGCAGAGTCTGGGCTCAAGAGCATGAAGGTAAGCCCCTTTCTTCAATGCCAGCACCAAATGCACTTAAATATTCCGATCTACTAACAACAACACCATTATGACTGCCATTCTTCACAACAGACTGTCCAGTGCTGCACGGAAGTGCTTCTAGAAACCTCTGTTAAAGTTAAAACATTATCTGACCTGAATTTGTTGCCACTGATTATGGCAGGCAACAGGCATGCTTAAAATGTTTTTTGGCACTTTTTATGGTGTCTGTGCATACATGTGTGTGTGACGCCGACTGGTCTCCTGACACTTCTCACTGTCAGTCACAGGAAGCACATAAAAGATGTTGTTCGAGTCTGGATTTTTATTTTCTCTTTTTATGATGTCATTCCAAAACCTCTGTATTCCCAGTTTAGGGACAAAAAGCAAACCAGAACAAATGTCTGGTGCTCATTTGTTCATTTGCTTTAATAATACTGATCTTCTGAAAGGGAATTCTGTATTTTAGCAAATAAATGTGTGAGGTTACCCAGTTATTTCAACAATGACCTGAACTTTCATTGCCAAAGCAAAAGAAGGAAGTCAGTCAGTCAGAACTGAAGCTGCGCTAGGAATTCTTAAATTTGGAAAGTTCCCATCTCATCTCAGACTGTGTCTCATCACCTGCTCTGTGCATTTCCTGCATATGGATCCTCTGCCATCCTATCTGTAGGTGTGTGTTGGCGTGTGTGTGCATGTATGTATTTTCGTTCTCCTTGGAGATATATTATTTTTAGCCAGCCCCCGTTCTTCCGCTGCAGCTCCTCCTCCTCCGACAATCAGCGGTGCTCCAGTTTCTCTGGCCTCTCCTGTGGTCCCAGTTCCTCTGATCGGGGGCCTAGCTTTGCAGAGGACAACCCGGCATACAGAGAGACAGATCTCCCCTAATATATGGTCACACAAAGTCCAGCACAATGTCCAGACGCATCTTTCCCACTAAAATGCTCCCAAACCAATGATTCAAATCAATTTATCAGACTCTCCATTTGCAAAGCTGGATCTCTATTTTGGGCCCTTTTTACTCCATTTGAGCAGTAGATTAGTGTTCTGTGGCAACAGAATGTAGAACAGCTCTAAACTAAAAAGGCAGTGCTGGAAGCTTAGTAATTAAATGACTACTCTCTCAGTCTCTTATCCAAAGCAGCACAACCCTCACTACTGTCTCATGACCGACTGCAGATGATGCCAAATCTATTTTACAGATAATACTCCAGCAGAGTTGGGTAAAAAGGCCGCGTGCTGTTCCCACTTTCTCGAAGGTTAGGACCATCAAAACAATCCTTCCAACTAGAATCTCACGGAGGAAACAGGGTAGAGATTACTGGAACAACTTCACCTACTTCCAAGGTGCAGAGGACAGAGTCTGGCTTTAATGGCCACGATGATGCTCATGAAGGCCAAAAGCTGTGCTGAAACACATTGATCAAACAGTAATGTATCACTGGAGCTGCTGCTGGACCTTTGTGTTGTATATGGTGCTGGATGCACGTGTGTCTGAGAGGGTGAATGTGAGGCTCATTACGTCGGCGTTCCAGCCAATTTTCTGTGCAGATTCCTCCGTGAGATACTACATTAAGTTGGACCAACTACACAAGCCTCCTTCCAGCAGGCAATAGGAACAGTTACTTGTCCTTTTTGTCCTCAGCTGTCCATGTGGACGTCTGCAAACAAGAATACTCCCAGGCTGAAGAGTGATGAATAAAGGAGTGGAGCTTAATTTTGGTTTCAATCAAAATAAAACAACTCAGTTCAGCCTCATTAATTAGGCAACACTGGAATAAAGTGCACAACCACAATAAGAAATACACCAAAAGAATGAGGCATATCTTATGCATTGTGCTTGACATAAATCTGGTATGTGGCTTGTGAAACTGGCCAGATGTGAGGATGCAAGATAGATTTACTTATGATTTATATGTATGTTCACAAATATTAAAAGTGGTGAGTATCATTGCTTGAAAAGGGCTACAAGTTATCACATTAAGGGACAGGATGTGTGTTACCTTTCTGAGGTCCCACTGACCAATCATGTTTGAGCAGGTTTTGGTTGCACACAGGCAAACGATCTGTGCTGAGAGTCCAACAAGCATTAGCCAAAGTGCAATCTTAAAACCATTTCTGCACAACAAACCGTGACTAGAGGACGGAGCATAAAGTTCAGATCTGCATATCTCCTAAAGACTCCGGAAACCACCAAAAATTGGGCTCCAGAAGCGTGGGGTACCAGATGTCCCACCATATGTGGGAATGCACAGCATATTTGTCCCCTTGTCCCGCTGTCTCACATATTGAGACGATGTCTTGCATTTTGATTTGAACTGGTTTACAAAAGTGAATTCGTGAGTCCCACAAGAAACATGGCTCAAAAAGAGATGTACCGATCTACTGAAACCAAAGATCATTAGGGGACCGAACAGCAGCTGAAATAACGTTTAAAGTTTTTAACAGTATTTCCAATAAAAATAATTTAAAAAAAGGGGGAATGCACAGGTGTGTAAAGACCAAAAAAATACATTTTAGCTTCCATTTATGTTAATAATAGTACCTCTTAGCCTTCTTTGCCCCACATGCAGCTTATGTGGTCACCCTACCAGGAGCAGCATAGGTCACATTAATTTCACATTTAGTTCATGTTGATGAATTTCAGCTATTAAGACAGAGTTCAAACAAGATGGCATCTGTACAAGACTGTGATGGTCTTAATCTGACAGGCTGCACTGATCATTGGACAGGGTGGGACATCATTTTCCTCTGAAGGAATTTCTTGGTTGCTACTGCACATTTCTTACTCAGATCGTCTCAGATTTAGGACTATAAATATTACAGCATGGAATAAACAGTTAACTACAACTGGCCAAGCACATCTGCAAACTCAAATCACATGTCATCTGCACTAAAAATGAAAAATCTGCTCCAAATGTAAACAACTTTGTCTATGACAGTTCATCACTTAAACTAAAGAGCTTCTGAACTCTGACCCTGATCAATTTGTCCACATTAATCTAAATACCACGTTTTTCTATTTCATTTCAGGTCCTTGTCATTCCAGCTGCCAGTGTTTGTGATTGTGTGTTATGGTTACTGCTGTTCTGAGGATAAGGTGCCAAATGGGTTCCTCCCACGCTACTAGCTCCAGGCTGGTTTTAACACAGATCACCCTTTTAAAATCTGAACGTAATAAAACCTCTGCCCCACACTCCAGCGAGACAGCTAGCAATGACCTCGCTTCGTGATTATTGTTCCAGTAATGATTCTTTGCCCAAAAGACTGCAGGTGCTTTGCTAATCCCTGTCCTGACAAAGTATGCAGTTCTGTGTCTTATTTCCACCACTAAGCAGGAGTGCTAGGGTCATGACTTTGATTATATCTTGAGATTTAATCTGCCCTCGTCTGCTGTGCTTGGACGGTGCACAACAGTTCACTCTCTTTAGTGTGTCTGTCTCTGGAGCAAAGATGTTGGCCTTTTGTTCTCTGTTGATAGGCCTGCAGATGATTCTATTTCCGCTTCACTGACCAACTACATGCCCTCGACAGATCCCTGCCTGTACTCAAACTTCAAAGTGTTGCACGTTAACCCAGGAAAATATTGTTTTCAGAAGAAATGTATTTTTTGTCCATGGACCCAATCCATCCGAACAGACTGAAAGACCATTTGTCTCCGTTTAGGAACGTGGCTCTGGTTTTTGCATAGCCTTCAAAAGCTACTTTGAAAAAGCAGAAAATATAGCCTGTTGTGTTTCTTAGCTATCTGTCACTGACAACAGATGATAAGGTAAATTATAGAGATAAATAAAAAGGTTTGTATTTTTGCATGAGTGATGAAAGGCTACAGAGCTACTGTACATTTACAGGAAAAAAAGAGCAAAAGATGAGATGAGCGTGGGATATGGTATTGGCATGAATGAATACAATCTGTATGTCGATAGAAGAATGCATATGGTTCATCAGGCTGTGTCCTAGTTTGACAGCACCCCCTAGATTTGTGGCGGTTGCTGCAATGCAGGCACGTGAAGAAGCAGATACAGTGGACGCCGCTGCCATGCAGGTGTCATCGCCCCAAAATAGCGAACATTTGTTAACCATATAAAATAAGCCTGTAGGATTTAATTTTTCCCTGTCAAGTCAACAGACTCTGCACAGCAGGATTTTCTGCTGTTTAATGTTGGATTAAAGAGCAGAAAATCTGACATTCTGCAGATGCATAGATGTAAATTCAAAGGACTGTCAGGATCTGTTTCACGCATTTTATTTTAATAGCAGTAACATCAGAGTGCACATTTACAGTGAAACCGCTCACTATTCACCAGTAAATCTGTCACATCTGCCACTTCCAACAATTAGAGCATTTGGCCTCGTTTCAGACTCATCAGCATGTTTTTTTCTGCACCAGTTTGCACATTTCCAGTGCAGGGTCCACACATGTGTCTGCCAGACATGATGCCACTGAGTCCGTCTTAAGTCCGGGTCCTTAGGCAAAGCCCAGCCCACTTTTGAACGTTTTTAGCCCCTTTTTGGTTGGAAGTTCATCCAGCCCCACATGCAGACGGTTAGATAAGGTTAACAATGTTTCAGGAAAGAAAATTTCACAAACACTTGGGAGGTCTGTGAAGCAAAATCTGTAAGTGACCTATAAAGTGTAAGGGTGGCAGGAAAAATCTAAGCATAATCACAGTAAACGACTGTGCTCATTTGTGCACAATCCCAGATCTCCCATTTTCAGTGTTCCTCCTTCTCAAAGCTCTTCCTTATTGTTTCACCCTGCTGTTTGACGCCGCCTCAGCTGTTTAGTGATGATGATGATGATGATGATGACGAGTGCCAATCTGACCCAATTAGGAGCCTTTTGTTCCGCAGCAGTGGAATTAGCTTCCAGTGCACCATAATCAAACAAGATTCCTCATTAGAGCGATCTCCCTGGAGTGTGTGATAACCTCTCTGTGTTTCACTCATCCTATTTTGTCTCTTAAGACTATTTTCATTGTCTTTGTCAGAAAGTTTGTTTTATTTTATATATATATATATATATATATATATATATATATATATATATATATATATATATATATATATATATATATGTGTATATATCACAAAAGTAAGCACACCCCTCACATGTCTGCAGATATTTAAGTATATCTTTTCATGGGACAACACTGACAAAATGACACTTTGACACAATGAAAAGTAGTCTGTGTGCAGCTTATATAACAGTGTAAATTTATTCTTCCCTCAAAATAACTCAATATACAGCCATTAATGTCTAAACCAGCGCCAACAAAAGTGAGTACTCCCCTAAGAGACTACACCCGTAAATGTCCAAATTGAGCACTGCTTGTCATTTCCCCTCCAAAATGTCATGTGACTCTTTAGTGTTACTAGGTCTCAGGTGTGCATAGGGAGCAGGTGTGTTCAGTTTTGTAGTACAGCTCTCACACTCTCTCATACTGGTCACTGAAAGTTCCAACATGGCGCTCATGGCAAAGAACTCTCTGAGGATCTTAAAAGACCAATTGTTGCTCTACAAGAAGATGGCCAACACCCTGAAACTCAGCTGCAGCGCAGTGGCCAGGATCATCCAGCGTTTTCAAAGAGCAGGGTCCACTCAGAACAGACCTCACGTTGGTCGTCCAAAGATGCTGACTGCACGTGCTCAGCGTCACATCCAAATGCTGTCTCTGAAAGATACATACAGGAGTGCTGCCAGCATTGCTGCAGAGCTTGAAGGGGTGGGGGGGTCAGCCTGTCAGTGCTCAGACCATACACCGCACACTACATCAAATTGGTGTGCATGGCTGTCACCCCAGAAGGACGCCTCTTCAGAAGTCTGTACACAAGAAAGCCCGCAAACAGTTTGCTGAAGACATGTCAACAAAGGACATGGATTACTGGAACCATGTCCTATGGTCTGATGAGACCAAGATTAATTTGTTTGGTTCAGATGGTCTCAAGCATGTGTGGCGGCGATCAGGTGAGGAGTACAAAGATGAGTGTGTCGTGCCTACAGTCAAGCATGGTGGTGGGAATGCCATGGTCTGGGGCTGCATGAGTGCAGCAGGTGTTGGGGAGTTACATTTCATTGCGGGACACATGAATTCCAGTATGTACTGTGAAATAATGAAGCAGAGCATGACCCCCCTCCCTCCGGAAACTGGGTCTCAGGGCAGTGTTCCAGCATGATAATGACCCCAAACACACCTCTAAGACAACCACTGCTTTATTGAAGAGGCTGAGGGTAAAGGTGATGGACTGGCCAAGCATGTCTCCAGACCTAAACCCAATAGAGCATCTTTGGGGCATCCTCAAGTGGAAGGTGGAGGAGCGCAAAGTCTCGAAAATCCTCCAGCTCCGTGATGTCATCATGGAGGAGTGGAAAAGCATTCCAGTGGCAACCTGTGAAGCTCTGGTAACCTCCATGCCCAGGAGAGTTAAGGCAGTTCTGGAAAATAATGGTGGCCACACAAAATATTGACACTTCAGGAACTTTCACTAAGGGGTGTACTCACTTTTGTTGGTGCTGGTTTAGACATTAATGGCTGTATATTGAGTTATTTTGAGGGAAGAATAAATTTACACTGTTATATAAGCTGCACACAGACTACTTTTCATTGTGTCAGTGTTGTCCCATGGAAAGATATACTTAAATATCTGCAGACATGTGAGGGCTGCACTTACTTTTGTGATACACTGTATATATATATATATGTGCTCTTTGTTCATGCAGGTATAACTTTGTGGAGCCTTGTAGAGTATATTGAGTGTATGTTTGTTGAACCACTTAAACAGGACACAGCCCATTAATGATGAGCTTCAAAGGTGGACAGGCACACTTGTTAAGTGTGGACAGAGCCGGGGAAGCCCCACATCTTACTTTTTATAAACTAAGCTTGGCCATATTAGGCACACAGACAGTATACGGACATAGCCACCGTGAGCCACTGGTTTCTGAAATCCCATTCTGACACTTCAAATGACCAAAGTTTACAAAATGGACTTCGGTCTGTCCTGAAGTGACTGAGCCTATAAACTGTTTACAGAGGCCCAGGCTCAAGGTCACTTTCCCTTAAACTTCCATCTACCAGGTTTAAGACACTTCTGTGCTGGCTTCACTTTGCAGATTTTTTCATTCTTTGTGATTATTGAGACGTATTAACATTTGTTCAGTGAAATTGTCGCAAATACATAGACTATATAAAAAAGATGGATAGCAAGGTCAATGCAGAAGTGCAGGACCAGCTGAGGATGTCTCCACTGGTTACAAACTACTATTTCAGGTCCCTTTATAGAGTACCAGTCAAAGGTTAGGACACACTCACCCATTCATATAAATGTGTAAGTGTCCAAACTTTTAACTGGTGCTGTATGTGACCTCAATAAACACTTCCCTGATTAAATTATGGTCTCTAGTCCTATTTAATACAGAATGATTAGAATCAAAAAGATGGATAAAGGAGGCCTGCCACATGATTTACAAGTTGCTAATGACGTGAGTACACAGTGCTCACTGATTTCTCAGTCTTATATCACATCTACTTTCAAAGCAGAAAAGTGGCAACTGTCCAAATGCTCAGCATGAGGCTTCAGAACAGAGCCTCACTAACCAACAGTCAGCATGGCTACCTTCATCATTCAATGTGCAAAACCCACCTAGAGTATCTGGAAGTCAGATGATTGGCTGACAGCAGACATTCCTGCACGTTTCACATCAGTTTGGTATGACTATGAACAAGTGGGCCATGTCATGCTTAAACTCAGCTCACTGGCAGCTGTAGCTACTGTTACTGTTTTTGAGATGTATTTCTGTGTCACATGTACATTGGGAATTCGATCGTCTTTCTTGTTAACCAAACAAGATTTAGCTTTGTTGTAGTTCATCTACTCCCCGTGTTAAGCAATTGGTAGTTTTCAAAGCTATGCTTTCAGTAGTATAAAAATACTCAATATTAAAAACTGGCAACAATATGCAGATGTCATTAGGGGCTTTAATATCCTGCTATTAGAGCCGTAATTCCTTCCTGTTTATACTGTCTGAGATACCGTGGAACTCGGCAGCAGGGATTTGCTTTATTGCCGAACTCACGTTCAAACACACGGACATCAGCAAGTCCAGCTTTGGATCTTAGGTGAAAAGTCTGGCTCACAGTCACAGGTTCAGTTCATATCAGAGGTCCAGGATGGGGTCATGTTTGGGGTTTTGTGCAGACTACTCCAGTTCATCATCAACAAACTGTGAGACCCACTTCTTCACAGGCCTGTCTTTTTGAACACATGCACTTTCATGTTGAGATGAGACAGGAGAGATATGCAAACTGCTGCTGCGACACTGGGAGCAAACTACCACTAAACCAATGCTCTGGCATTAAGAGTTTAATTGGAACAAACTGTCAAACCAATAAAACAGCTCCAGACTAAAGGGGGAAAAAGGTTTGGAGAGTCCACGTAGTTTTGGCCAGATGGGGTTCTTCTTTCCCTGGCTGAAGGGAGTGTTCATAACATGCTGTTAATTAATAGTTTAGTTTAATGAACTAACAGCTCAGATCCAGACAGCAAAGTGAATTAATCCCTCTGTTTCAGAGGGAATAATGAGGTCTTAGCCCTGTTGAACTATCAGTCAGTTCTTCTGATTTTGCAACTGCCAGCTGAAAATGTGGACAGTGAGTCATAGATCGGTTGAAAAAATATAAACAGCCATCTATGATCTGTTGAGCAGATGTCACGACAACCCACACAAATGTAGGTGGTCAGCGGAGATGTGAATACTCTGAAGATGCACACACATACAAAAATCCACAGTCATTTTGTACACATACAGGGATTATTTGACCAGAGGACAATGTTGGCACCACATAAAGGTTGGGGCAGGCTTTACAATTAGTTAATAACCAGCCAAAACATGATTAATTTGAAACAGGAATTTAAAAAAGGAATCATGACCCTGTTTCTGCATGACAGATGTACAGAAAGTCTAAATGGACTAGTTCTTATATAGTGCTTTTTCTACTCAGTATGAGCACTCAAAGCGCTTATACAACCTGTTTGCATTCACCCATGCACTCCCATTCATACAAGCACTTCCATTTTTATGAAGCTAAGTGCTTTTAATTAACTAACATTCACTCACATTCATACTCCGACAGAACGGTCGGAGAGCAACTTGGGGTTAAGTATCTTGCCCAAGGATACATTGGCATGTAGCCCGGAGTAGCCAGGATTCGAACCGCTGACCTTCCGATCAGTAGGTGACCTGCTCTACCTACTGAGCTACAGCCACCCCTGGCTGTAGCTCTGTCTACGCAAAGATCTCCTGGTGTTGTTTCTGTTTATTCTGTCGCTATGTGAATTATTAGTCCACGACCTCTAAACATGGACTTAGTTTTCTTTAGAGACATATGCCTGTTAATGATCTAGATTATGGTAACCAATAAAGAACAGATGTGACCACAGAGTATCAAGTCAAAGCCATGATGATTCCTTTAAAGACTACAATTTATAAGACAATTTTCACACATTTTGAAACCAGAGAGATAATCAAATTATTAAGTTTTTCTCCCAACAGCACCCATATTAATTATGATTTAGTAACCAAGACTATAACTTGGAATTTGGTGCATTAATTGTTGAACTTTTAGTATGCCTCAAACTGATGGTTACCAACAGATGAGGGATTATGTGGTGAGGGAATATTTTCATGGAATAAATCCTCCTGGAATACATCATCCTGAATGAATCTGCACGTATGTGTGTGTTGCTGCCGCTCAGTTAAATAGTGCCTTGTGTTGTTCCAGATGCACGGAGTGGGACTGCTTTGCGGACAGCAGGAGATCCGTCCAGTTTTCACAGAACCAGGAGAGACCAGCAGACCCCACACAAACACAGAGAAGAGCGCAACACACAGGCTGAAGGAGGAGGGGGGGTTGATATCAGTCCTCTGCCTGACAACATGACTCGCATAGTGGTGAGATGCAACAGCTGAAACAATAAGACCTCAACTGTGACAGTACACCACATGATTCAGTCGCTCATAGAACCACCTTTAGCAGCAATAACTCAAAGTAACTGTTTTCTTTAGGAATTTATCAGTTTCCCGCTTTGTTGTGGAGGAATTGTGGCTCACTCGTACTTATGAAGTTGCTTCAGATCATTGTTTTTATACACCGTTCTGCAACCATCCAAGCCTGGTTCTGCTGGAGGTTTCTTCCTGTTAAAGCGGAGTTTTTCCTTCCCACTGTCACCAAGTGCTGCTCATAGGGGGTTGTCTGACTGTTGGGTTTTCTCTGTATTATTGTAGGGTCTTTACCTTAATTCAATTCAATTCAATTTTATTTATATAGCTTCAAATCACAACAAACAATCCCCTCAAGGCGCTTTGTATTGTGGGTAAAGAAACTGCAATAATACAGAGAAAACCCAACAGTCAAAACGACCCCCTATGAGCAGCACTTGGTAACAGTGGGAAGGAAAAACTCCGCTTTAACAGGAAGAAACCTCCATCAGAACCAGGCTCAGGGAGGGGGGGTCATCTGCTGAGGGGGGGGAATAACAGGACAAAAGACACACTGTGGAAGAGAGCCAGAGATTAATAATAAATAATGATTAAATGCAGTGGAGCATAAACAGAGTGAAAATGGTGAATAAGTCCCTGTCAGTACTCTAGCTGCAGCATTTTGAATCAGCTGAAGGCTTTTCAGGGAGCTTTTAGGACAGCCTGATAATAATGATAAACGGTCTAGTTCTTATATAGCGCTTTTCTACTCTGCATTAGCACTCAAAGCGCTTATACAACATGTTTACATTTACCCCACTCACAGAAGCACTTCCATGATTAACTAAGTGCTTCTATTATCTAACATTCACAAACATTCACACTCCAACGCTTGCGTCGGAGAGCAACTTGGGGTTCAGTATCTTGCCCAAGGATATATTGGCATGCAGCGTGGAGTAGCCAGGAATCAAACCGCTGACCTTCCGATCGGTAGGTGACCCGCCCCACCTCCTGAGCTACAGCCACCCCATACCCTATAATGAATTACAATAGTCCAGCCTAGAAGTGATAAATGCATGTATTAAAATTTCAGCATCAGTCTGAGCAAGGATGTTTCTAATTTTAGAAATATTGCTAAAAAGCGGTCCTTTGGTGTTTTTGCATGGTATGACCGTGGGGTGAATTTGGTGGGATGTCCACTCCTGCATTGTGTTAACACACATCTAGATAGTCCAGACCAGCAAAGTGCCAAAGCCTAAAGACGAGTTAATCAAGTGCATTTGATTAGCAGCAGCGGAAGTGGAAAAAAGAAGTGAAAATAAAATAAAACATAGTTAGAAAATACATGGTTGTTTCATGTAGAACACATGGACATAAATCATCATGTTCTTGTATTTGATAGTAGATTTTGAGCCCTACTAGAAAAAGACAGTATTTTCACTTTTACTGGAGAAAGACTTTTGAAGATGTGTTTGGAAAATTTGGTGAACAACTTTAGCTGTCATTACTATAGTGAAAGCTTCTTCACCTCCACTAAAATTATGCTAAAGTTAGCCTAAACTAAATAACACTTCCTGCTAGAAGAATGGAGGGGTCATCATCATAAAAACAGTACTCCCACAGAGCTACAGCCAATGATAGCGGCAGGAAAAAAATGTGCCACAAAAACTGTGACCAGCGAGGATGAGGTCAACACAGCTGTGCATGTCATTGTAAACTGAGTTACAGCAATACGAACTCTTATATTTATTGGTTCTGCATGAAAAAGAGGACATTAATAGCTGCCAACTGAAAATTACATTAGCTTGAGGGATAAATATCCCCTAATTATTTTGGGAAAAACTAAACCAGACATTACAGCAAAGCCAAAGAAATTTTAGGCTAAATAAATACAGTGAAGCTAATAGGTTTTTAAAAGACTATTATAATGTTTGGCCCAAGAAAAGACTTATTTTCACAACCTGCAGAATTAACCTGACCATAAGTTGGGGTGGGGTACTGCCGGGCTGGCAAACTGATCCCTAAATGTCCAGCATGATAACCTAGTGGTCAGATTAATCCTTCACAAAATAACTTATCTGTGGAGCCTCCGCCTTTAAAAAAAACAGCCTCATAGGTCGTTTTTGCAGGGACGTTTTACGACCAAATTTAAGCGACCTGTAGCAGTCGTACATGAAAAGTCGTGTGAATAATGTGTTTGTGTTCCCCGGCAAATCCTGAAGAAATACGTAAATATGGATTTTCTCAGATTTCTGAAAAGTTTAAATAGCGTTAGATGCCAGAGGAAAAGCCTAAACATTAACTAAGTAGGCTGGTTCTTATATAACATCTTTCTACTGTACTTGAGAACCCAAGGCACTTTACACAGCATGCCGCATTCAAACCCATTCATTAAAGCACTTCAGCATTTTACCCAAGGATACTTTGGAATGCAGACTGGAGCAGCCAGGGATTGAACCACCAACCTTCCAACTAGCAGGTGGCCTGCTCCACCTCCTGAGGTGCACGCTGACATGACTGAGATGACACACAAATTCACATGTAGGTGCACTCATGGAAATGCTCATATGGATCATTTTGTACAAATGCCTGATACTCACCACATGAAGAGGTCAGTGTGAGGCAAACTGTAAATGGCTTTGCCAATAAGATTGCACTGACAGGTCAAACAGCTCCTCTGCCGAGCTGGAAAAAATAAGATTTAGTCGGAGGTAAAGCCTGTAGCACATCCCTGTCCTGTGCCACTTTCCAGCCATTACCTTTCAGACCTGTGTGTCATACACACTGAAACCTGTGTGTTTCAGTGTGTATGATGAGGTTTTATTAGTGTCCTATCCCCCAGACTCATCTTTCACTCGAATCAGCCTCAGTAAAATTCAACCCAAATAAACTGTGTTGTGCTTTTTTCTTCTCTCCCTACAATTCAAATTGAAAACAGACCACATAGTCGTGCTGCCAGCTTACAGTGTTTGTTTGAGCAAAGCCGTGCACGTACGTGCATGTGTGTGACTCACTTGGATGTGATCACAAGTAACCCTGTTATAATGCTGCTGCTGCTTTTTTAGGGGAAGGCCTGATCCCAATTTCCAAAACCCTCCACCTCTTGTCCAATCAGAATCTCTTCAACAAGTCAGTCAGCTGTGAGGGAAAAGTAAATGATTATTCTCCTCACCTAGAATCCCCTCTAGAAAATACAGCCTGGTGTCAGCCAGTGGAGATGGAAGAAAAAAGTGGGTCACTTGCTGTAAATGGAGCAGCCGGAGAGGTTGTGAGAGCGCTGCATTTAACTGCTCCACTTTCTGAGCCTGCGCTAAAACCCCAGAACCATTGCTCTCTGTCACCTTCATCTGTGGTATACATTAATAACACCATCAAGACTGGAGATCTATGTGAAGACACAAGCCCTTGTTGTCAAAGCCAATGTGTAAACAGCTCCACCAAGTGGCAATGTATGGGCAGAACTGAGGGGAAGCATCCCTGCATATCTCACTGAGGTTGGTCCCAATCGTTTTTCAAAATAAGACCCTTTAACACAAACACTTTTTATCTAGAGATCTTTTCATAGGTTGTATGTCTGACAGTTATTTTTTTCCCTTTACACTGACACGAATTTGAATACTTTTGAGAAGAAATGGGATGAAAAAGGGAAGTCTAAAAGCACAGCATACATTTTTGTCTTCTCTTACCTCATGACCCTTTGAGGCGTGCTGACTTTGACCAGTTGATCAGCCCTGGTCTTCTTTGGTTCAGTCTTCACATTTGAGAATATCAGGATGAAGCTACAGAAAATAAAAACACAGACAAATGTTCGAGTTAAGGTATTATTAATGTATTCAAATATTGCTGATGTTAAAGGTGCTTATTGTAAATCTATGTTTTAAAAAATCAGTTAAAACCTTCTAAAATTTGCTAAAGCTACGAGGTGAACAGGAAAAAAAAATGCTATGACTTCATGTCAAAAAAAAAAAAAAAATGCACTGAACTAGGGCCAGGCTGTACTTTCATGTAATTCCAGTTTGTACCACACAGTGGTGCAGTGAGTAATTGTAACCTTTAATCAACACACAATAGAGTGGATGAAATGCTGCCACCTATTGGTGAAGCTTTTAATTAAGTTCTGCACATGGTAATTACAAAAAGTAGCTTTATTGAAATGACAAAAAGAGTCCTTGTACAAACACAAAAGTCAATCTGTTGGGAACCGAGATAAATTTATTGATTAGCTATTAGAAATTGGTAAAATAGGATGTGCAAATGTTGAAAAATCTTCATCATTTATACTGCAATACTAGTCATTTTCATTTTCATTCAGTTCTCTATTAACTCAGATATAAATCAGTCTATTTCATAGTGCTACACCTACTCTAAACTACCTCACTATGACTAATGTATTCAGGGAAACTTGTCTAATGAGTGCCCTGTTTCTCTCAGGAGGACTCCCAGAGGTACTACAGATGGCAGAGTTTTGGTCCAACAGACAGACAGACTGCAAACTTGTGGGTAGACATGAACAACCAGCACAAGAGCCAAGTCAGAATCCACGGCATACTCTCCAACACACACCGGCAGGCAGCGGTGAGATGAGCGTGTGCACATACAAACACTAATGTCTGATTTACAGTACCCTCACCCACGTCTGATATTTCTTGTTATTCACAGAGGGTGGCGCTCTCCTTTGATTTCCCTTTCTATGGCCACGACTTGAGACAAATTATTATAGCAACTGGAGGTGAGTCTCATACTGCAGCAGCATTTTTCGGCTCTGCTCTTCCCATTTAACGATTTGCTGAAGGAACCTCTGATCTACCCTTAATTTTTAAACAATTCTAATATGTAACTGTGTTTCGCTTCTCTTAAGGGTTCATCTACATGGGTGAAATAACTCACCGAATGCTAACCGCCACCCAGTACATTGCTCCTCTCATGGCCAACTTTGACCCCAGCTTTTCCAAAAATTCAACAGTGAAGTATTCAGACAATGGTAGGTAAAGGTTCCTCTATGAAGTCTCTAGAGTTTGGGAGCTCCTGGTTGTCTCTGACTGGCCTCTGTATACTGCTCTGCTCAGGTAATCTATTTGTGGTGCAGTGGGACAAAGTGCGGTTAAAGGACCGAGAGGCCGCAGGGCCTTTTACTTTCCAGGCAGTGCTCCACAAAAATGGAACAATTGTTTTCAACTACAGAGACGTAAGTTCTGGATTCTTCATCAGATGTACGCAAAAGATAATTCCAGCATTTCTCTGTTTGGTGGAACCACAGCTCAGCTTATCTCTCAGGTTTACCAGTGTTACAACAAACTCTGCTCTTCTTTTTTGAGATCCCTTTACCAGTGGAGGAAATAAATTCCACTGAACATCCACTGAAAGTTGGACTGTCTGACGCTTTCATGGGATACCTCCCTGCATCGCAGCTGTCAGGTCAGTTCTTTGAAAAAAAGGGATGCTGTCTCTACTGGTTAGTTAAATTACTTTTTCACATTTGATTAAATTACAGTACCAGTTAACGATTGGGTCTAATATGTTCTGCAGCCACCTGCCAATAGCCAGGGCTGCAAAACTGGCAGAAAGCAGCACCTCCCTCTGTGGCAAGAAGTTCTAAACAAGCAATGTGGAAAATACGACAGATAAGACATTCCCACAAACCGCACAGTTCTGCAGCACATTGGTCCAGAAAATGAGCAGCTGTATGTAGGCTGCATCAAGTAAACTGACCGGCCACTTGATCTGTGGACACAGGTGTGCACAGGTGTGTGGATGTTAACCTGCAAGGAAAGAAGGCTGCTAATGTTACACTCTGCAAACCAATCTGATGTTGTGGTTGTGCAACACCAAGTGAAGCAACATTTTAAACACCATTTGGTTATTTAAGAATACTCTTGTGAAAGATTACTAATGGCCCTTAGAAAAACATGCAATATTTGGTTGGATTATGTACAACTACGTCCATTATATTGTGCTCAGTTGTGGCAGTTTCACTGAGCACTTTCAAACTTTTACACAAAGTAACTAGTCTGATCTTTCTGCCAGGAACATGCCTGATTAAAGCCTTATTGCTGCCATGAAGAAAAAAACACCTCATAAATATTTCATTGCTAATGTAAAAATAAACAAATTAAAGACATTTTAGAGCTTCTTTGTTTTCCAGTTTTGCAGTTTTACAGTATGTGATCTGGATTATTTTCCCATGAGCTAGTTTAATGAAGTCATTAAAAGGGGGCCCTTCCCATCATCATCATAGTGGATCATCTGATCAATGCGGTTCTCTCTCTCCTACTGTAAGGTCTTTAGTTTCCATTATAATGCCCCTTGACGTGACTGAATTGGTGCTGTATGGCCATGATCACATCCCTCTGTCTCAGCTCTCACCTTGGCAGAGGAGTAAAAGCAGTCCCCTCTCTGACACAGGCTGCACAGACTTATTTTTAACATTTCAGTCTTGCAGACTGATATTTTATTTTTGTCTCAGCAGATACAAAGCAGCGTACTATCTATGAATATCATCGAGTTGAGATTGACACCACAAAGATTGTGAGTGGATCAGCTTTTGAGTTCACACCTCTGCCCAGTAAGTACTGTTACAAACTGGCTTTTGTGTGACAGCCTGGCCTCATATTATCGATATAACTACGTAACACCGTGACCCTGATTCCTCCAGCGTGTCTTCAGCACACATCCTGTGATCTCTGCCTAACATCCAACTTGACAACCAGCTGTGGCTGGTGCAACACGCTTCAACGGTAAGACAAAATTAAATTCATGATGACATGAAGCCTTGAAGATGCCGGCTTTTCTCACTTTGTTTTTGAGTTTTAGATGTTCTGATGGCATAGACCGACACAGACAAGAGTGGCTGGACTACAACTGTCCCGAAGAGGTCAGATATATTACCAATCCACACAACAGCAGCATGAGCAGCTTTGTAACTGATTCTTGAATCATTCTTTTGGGTATTCACTCAGGCTAAAGGCACTTGTGAGGACTACAACACAGTTCTACCTGAAGCATCTGTGAGCTCCTTTAACCACTCTTCTCCAGGTCCGACTCTTTCTTCAGCAGTGCTTGAAGAACAGCCTGTCACAAGGGGTGAGTTTCTGCAGATGGAAGCAGACAGTGATGACATGTCAACAAAGACTCACCTCAGTCCCACAGGTGGCGAAGGACTATTTATTGATCTATCCTGAGCTTCTGACAAGGGATCAGGTAAAATCTGACCTACTGGAGGACTATCAGAAAGAGCTAGGGCTGTCAACAGATATTTTTAATTCATCAATATAATTAAATACAGGCATTTAGATTTAAAAATCTATATTTTATTAAGGAGAAGAAGCAGGTTTACTAGCAGCTGCCTAACTCCTGAAGCAGCACAGAATTCAAAGCTGAGTTTCTACCAAAGCAAATGTTAAACCGCAGGGACGTACCTGTACAGGTACCAACTGCACAGCTTAAGGTAAATGGGTGTTAACATTTGCCTGGTTTAAACTTCTGTATCTATGCAAACTATTCCAGGCTGTTATAAAAACAAAGATTAACAGTAATATAACGCTTATTATATAATAACTAGCTTATCTGCTGAAACACGTCTACAAATTACTAAATTCCTGGACACTTTGGCCCAGCCAACAATGTTATTTTCTCTCTGAGTCACCTTTAGAAATGCTTTGGATTTTCATCAGGCAACAGCTAAACTGTAAAACATTAACTGTGCTGAATAAATAGGCTACTCATAAAACTTCATGCAGAACGGGTCGCTGACGGCTTGATTGTTTCATGTTGAGGCAAAGATAACCAGATCCCATTCATGATACACAACTTAAACTAAATTATTTATTTTGTAATGTGTTGATCTTTTTAAAGACATGTTTATGTTAAATCAAATCTACCTATTCACATAGTAGTGTCTTTTGTTGTATTGGCGTGGCCTCTTACGGACCGTAATGTGATATTTGTATAGTTCGAACCTGTGTAGGTTTTTTTTCTTTTTTAATGAATAACTGAATGTTACTTTCGGCCAATTTTGACACTATTTTGACAATGCTAATCAGAAGAAACCATCACATCACATAGTTTGGAAATTATCCCTCAGATCTCACTGTGTGCAAGCAGAAGCTATGATTTCTAGAACTCATAATCTAACCAGGGGTGTGCCCCAGGGCTCAATCCTGGGACCACATTTATTCATTTTATGTTTCAGTCTTGGAGGAGAGTTTTTCTTAGTTTGTTTATATGTTTCTACTTATTTTATGTGTTTTTGTTGTGTAAATAGTGCTGATTAAGGACTCTCTATTATCCTAGTTAAATAAAGATTATATAGGTCATAAACTTAATTTACCAAAGTCCAACAGCAACATTAGTTGAATATTTGTATTTCTTTATGGGTTTTGGGAAGAGACTTTTGACTGTACATGCAAGAAGGTTTTTAATATTTTTCTGTGGATATTCTGTGATTGCTGTGAAGACAAACAAGTAAACATGAATTTCTTTTTAAATGGGCAATACATGCATCACTTTCAGTTTCAAAGATTTATTGTTATACTGACTGGAAATTTACTGGCAAATAAATGTGAATTTAATTCAATTCATTTGTATATTTAGAATTACAAGCTTCATATTGTACACTGGTTTTACATCATTTTATCCAGTATGTCAATTAGGCATGAACTATGTGGTAGTACAGAAATAAATGAAGGAAAAATCATCTTTACTTTCCTCACATCACACCAAACAATGCCCCACAGATTTTCAAAATAAAACCTCCTCTGCTTCTTATTGGACGGCCAGTATGAATTAAAATATGTCAAAACAAAAGACAAAGCCCACACTTAGTTTTGTTTAATTTCTAGACATTTTACATTTGCAGCTGCTTAACAATCATCTTGGTCTTCCTTCCTTTCAGATATACAGACGAACACTCCAAACAACGTGATGACGGAGAACACAGCCATCATCGCAGGCGTCGTGGCTGCACTAGTTCTGCTTGTAGCTCTCACTTTACTGGCTGTTTACTACATCAACACACACCCCACAGTTGCTCCACCGTTCTACCTCATGCAGGTCAGAAAAATAACCTCCGGCTCGAACACTTCACCTTTTCACTCACTTTGTAGTAGAGACGGTCAAAAATCATTAACTCATAAAAAAAAACATGTTTACCAGAATATTTAAGACCTGTTCTTGGCTTTAAAGTGCATATTTTCCTTCGTTACTGGCACCTGGTGGATTGTAATGTGCTACTATGGCCAGAAGGTGGTGGTAATGTACACTGAAGCTGTTTCAAGCTATTACTAAACATCAAAAACAGAAGAAAAACATGCTGACTCCCAGCTGACGGCATAAAAGATGGGACCGAGGGACAGACCAGACTTTGAAAAAGGAGAACACCACATGCTTATTTGCTAACAACTTTTGCAACCAGAGGAGTCGCCCCCTGCAGGTCATTAAAAAGAATGCAGGTTTAACACACCTCTGCATTGGCTTAAATTTTCAAACCTGGAGCTTATGTCCATCTTTTATGATGTCTAACTACAAGACGCCAGTGAAGTAGAGAGCAGACAGTTTACTTCATAGGTAAATGATCAAGGAAATGATAAACTTTGAGGCTCAATCATTTGGGTGTGATACTGAATAAGTCACTAAATTAATTTAGTAAATTAGAATCATTTTAAGGGTATTGAACCGTCCTCCTGCTTGCTTGCATGTTTGTCAGTCACAAGTTGTTAGCCAATGAGTATGTGGCTTTACAGTAAGATCCACACCTGGTTTGAAAGCCTTCATTATGGGACATGTAGCTCAATTTATGGGATTTATGGCTGTGCAATGGGTACAGCGTGGTGGTTACCTCCATCTTTTGTACTGTCTATGGTTGAAGCTTGCTCCCTCCCCACGCACCCTTTTTGGCTGCTGCATGATCTTTACCAACTGCTTTCTGTCTGTCTGCAGCGACGCACCAATAACTACTGGCCCTCCATGAAGTTCCGCAATCAGGGCTGTCACTCCAGTTATGCTGAAGTCGAGCTCGGGGGCCACGAAAAGGAAGGTTTCATTGAGGCCGAGCACTGCTGCTAAGGGTCTAGGACTTGCAGGATTCAGTCAGCAGAAGAGAGGACACCATCTTGAGGAATGCAGCGGTACCACAGAAGGATGAATATGGACATTCAGGCCGACCATCAACACAAGATGTCCTTACTCCAACCTCTGAGGCTGGACAGTGTTTACTGTAACTGCTCTTGTAGCTCTTGCCAGCTTTCTCTGTGTCTTTTGCTGTTTGCCATCACACAGGGGATTAGCCATATTATCTGAGGGTTGGAGGGTTTGAGAGGAAGATGACTGTACAGAAACGAGGAGATGCAAATGTCCAAAACCCACCGATGCAAGGGGCTGTCAGGGAATGAATTCAACTAGCCTTCATACTGCAAACCAATGTACCACTCAACTGTACTCTGTGTTTTTGTTTTTAACCATTTATGGAGTCACTTTTGTTTCATGAAACTTCTACTCAAGCGTTCATAAAATGTTATATCTATGTGGACTTCACTACAACAGATATTTAGCTTCATAGCTGATAGTGATTATAATGATCATCTTGACCTTCTCTGGAGAAATAACTGTTTGGATGAATTTTAGAGACATGAAGTTATGAGAGTTTTCTTTGAACCTTTATGTTTAAGTGTCTTCTAATAAAAACTGGCGGTGAGCCTTGATATTTATCTCATGTGTGGGTTATATTGGTCTGTCGTAGTCACAGTCATGTGAGTGACCTGGAGTAGAAAATCTTTGAACGAATGAGCTCTAAAATTGGTAAACAGCCTTAAAAATACCTTATGTCCTTTGAATATGTGCACATTAATAACTCATCCTATCTGCATCTACTTTATATATATATATATATATATATATATATATATATATATATATATATATATATATATATATATATATATATATATATATATATATATATATATATTTACACCATAGGCACAATAATAACTCAAAATAACTGCTGTACGGCATGCGTTTTTATGCATATTTTCCCGTGTTGTCAATGACACATTGATCAGTGATCAACGGATAAAAACATCGGTCAGCACTTTTTTACAGTGACATTTAAGCTACACTAACGCCCAAAAATGACCAAACGAAAAGTGGAAAACGGATTTTCCAAACAGGTGGGAGGCAGAGGACCTGATCGGATATCGGAGGTGAGATTGACTGGTGGGCCAGATACGGGAGAAGATGCGGAGGGAGACCTGCACAGGTGAGCTGACTGCATCACTGCGTCACACAGCAGGAAACGCTGCGCAGCAAAGTGCTGAAGACACAACATGTCATAAGCACCGTAACACAGACAGTGACCTTTATAGGAGGAAGAGGTTTAAATCACCGCAGTTTCGGTCTGTCTGAAGGAAATAGCTTCTGAATTTGGTGACGTGCCTTGTTACACAGGTGCGATGAGCTGCCTGAGGAAATCTGTCAGTTCATATAAAGCTCAGCAGGGCTCCGGGATGAACGGTGTCTGTGTGATTCGGCCTTTCTTTGCGACATAATGAAGCATCTTAATGCGTTAAACCTGCAGGTACGGACCGCGTGGTTGCGCACATGTATGACGCAGTGAAAGCTTTTCAAGTAAAGTTGCACCTGAAAGAGGCGCAGAAGCAAACAGGGAAATTATGCCACTTTCCATGTTGCCAAAAAAAATCAGAGTAGGTCTCCACCGCTGTGTGCGCAGCTGCGCTTTTTGCTGAGAAACTGGACACACCGCGCAGTTTACGCAGCGTTTGTTTGTTTGTTTGTTTGTTTTTTGAAGCGCAGAAATTCACTTCACAGTTTTTACCTGTAAAATATTGCAAATTTTCATCAGCTTGAAATATTCTCATTTTCCCTGATGTTATTTTTGAAGAAAAATATAATTTTATATTTTATTTAATGTGTTGAGGAAAACATTGCTGTATTCTGGCCATTCAAATTCATATTGCTGATTAAAATATTTTCAGTTTTAGATGTTTAATAAATGTTAATCCTGTTCGGCCCGCGACTTAGACCGTGTTTTCATTTTGGCCCGTCCTGTGATTGAGTTTGGCACCCCTGCTTATGGTATTTAGGGCTGCGTACAGCACTGCCACCGGATGGAGCCATAACTCTTCAGGAAATTCAACATGCCAAATGATTAGCATGCTGATCCTACACTATGAAGAGCAGAGAAAATGCAGCTATATAAAAAACTACCCACAAGAAGAGTCACTTATTTTGACAAATAAAAAAATGCGTAATTATCCCAATATATGACTATTAGGCACTAACATAGGTAACACCACTGTAACTGTCTGAGTGGTAAAACCTTAAGAACAATCTCAAGAACTGGGGTGGAACATCCGGTTTCAGGGGATGGGGGGGGCAGAGAAGCGAGAGCACGGATTATATAGGACACATAAGGCTGCGCAGGTAGTGAATACATCCGTTAACAAACAAGTGGACTTTATATATCGCTATGTAGGTGTAGTTTTATTTTAACCGGGTTCATATTAACGGAACAAAAATATGTCGTGAGGGGAAGAAAAGAGGGGGCACCCGGATTTGAACCGGGGACCTCTTGATCTGCAGTCAAATGCTCTACCACTGAGCTATACCCCCGTTGGTTAACTCTTCGGAGCAGTGCCTATATGAAGACACGACATCAGTGACAATGTTTACGTTGATGTGTTCTGATATATTACACTTATTTGTTACATTAACCTACACACTACAGCAAATATTAGAATACGCTGGCTGGTTTAAAGCGAAGCTTTCCGCTAACGTTCACAGTGCACAGAAAACGGCAGCTCTGGTTGCATTCAATTTTGTTTCCAGCAGAGGGCGCCAACAGACCAACAGGACATCACGTCCTCATCCAGCAGTTTCTTGAGATATTTATTTATCATTCACATCACCAATAACGTGAATCAATAAAGTGTTGACTTTGTTTTCCAGTTGGTCTAACTTACTAGTTAAACGTTTAGTTAGTGCTGTGCTAAATGCTGCACGTGCATGAATGGATACGTAGGTTTAACTTGGTCTTGTGACCCCCATTCTTATATTCCCTAAAAATTTAGTTTGCCAAAATAAATGTGCCTTTAGAGTCAGACCCTGTGTATTTAAAGCGTTATTACAGTACATTATGTTTGGTAGTTACAGTTGCTGCTCCTTTTAAGGTCAGCCTCGCTTTTCGGCAAGGCATTTGATGCTGCCTTCATGGCATGTGCAAAATCTGTAATTTATGAAGCTTATTTAGAATAGCTAAAGAGGAAGCTCAATAATGCGCAACAGTTGTGTTTGTTTTTGTTACTTCTGAAAAATATCACACAGAATCACATTTGACGCCTGTCTTGTATGTACTACCTAAATACAAGAAGTAAAATTGTTATATCCGACAACTCATGAAGGCACCACAAGGGCTCCATGCTGCACACTTGACTCCTCCTCCTCCTGCAAGCAAGCAGGAGGACGGTCCGACTACCAGCTGCCCATCACACCCCGCGGCTCCTTCACTGCTGAACACTTTTCACTGGACCAGTAAAGTTTCTATTTTCCTGCCATCATGAATCCGCCCTGTGGAAGATGCAATAAACCAGTTTATCCCACAGAGAAAATAAACTGCCTTGATAAGGTAAGCTGCTAGAAGTTTAACCTCATTCAGTTTAATGCAATTTAATTTACATTATTATGTGCGAAACTTTATCAGGTGTTTCTAAGGAATAACTGCTGCTGTACATTTTTCTACATGTTTTAAATGTAAATTAGTTTTATCCACTAATGTTGCAAAAAAAAGAGAATGCACTTTTGACTAAAATGCATTGCTTGAAACTATTTAACAATGCTTTAAAATATGCTCAGGGGGCAGAACTCTTTTTTATCTTACTGTTTTGGAATATTTTTATGCATTCATATCTCAAGTGATACTTTAGCTAGATGCATAGTTTGTACAAATCATAACCCTGACACATATTTATACAAAACACAGGAGTGTTGACAAGAAAAAAAAAACCTCTGGCACCCAAAAATGAACCACAAACCTCCAAATGTTAAAAGAAAAAAAGGATAGATTACATAAACGATAAGCATGTGTGTCTGTGGCTTCTCAAACATGTACTTTGAGCATTTTAGTGGAATCAGATGAAGATTGTTTATAATCAAGATAATTTAATCCATTTGAGGACTTAATCGAACCAAAGTGACCTGAGTTACAGAGAGCTGTTATCAATTCCTGATTTCTTTTGGTAAATAAGGCCTTCCTGCAGGGCATTTTTTTAAAAAGGTTTCTGGTGAAGTCTATATGCATATCCATATGCATAGGTTTAAAAATGCATCTAATTTTACAGCATTATTGCTCATATAGTCATTTTCATCTGGAACTGTTCCTTATTGGCACTATTTTAGTGAAGCGGTGGGAGAAACAGAAACAGATTAGTAGGACAGCTGTGGTCTTATGTGGAGGAGTCGAGGGATTTTCCCACTCAGAAAAAAAACGTTTTTTTGTTTTTTTTCCAGAATGATACCATTAAATTTAAGCCGTCAGTAAGACTCAACTAGTGTTTCATCAAAAAGGTTAACACAGATCTCAGTTGGTGTGGACGGAAATTCATTTTCTTCTGAATGCTAAAGCTAATAATTTAAACCTTATCTTTTTTTTCCCAGTACTGGCACAAAGGTTGTTTCAGCTGTGAGGTCTGCAAGATGGCCTTGAGCATGACGAGCTACAAAGGCTTTGAGAAGAAACCTTACTGCAGTATGTGAGTGTTCACAGCACGCACCACCCCGATGGCTAAAACAAACACTCGAAATAGCTGGACAGCATCGGAGCCTCTGTAAACAGCTGTGAGAACAGACTGTATATAAAAGATGAAAGACGAGGTTACGTTCATTTTGAAACCTCAGCATTAACGTTTCAGCCAGTTTGCAGTCAAACACGAGGTCCAGGTCTGATTTAGTGACACCACTTCGTGCAGGTGAGGCCTATCAGCTATCAGTCAAAGGCCTCAGCAACTTTAGGCCTCAACAAAGTTTTCAGCCCCTGAGGTTACAGCCTATTATTAAGTATCATTAACGCCAATCAAAATCAATTCAGGACACAACTGTGGCCACAAAGTTTTAATATGTAGCATTATAAAGATTTACTACACCCTTTGTTCTCTGACCTGTGAAAGGCGAATCGCCAGTTTTTGCTTGTTTCATCATAAACAAATGCACAACATGAGCAGAAGTTAAGCTGGCTGAGCAGGACAGGCTGCAGACGGCATGTGGAAGCTGGAAAAGAGAAGTGTGAGCAGACAGACTGAGCCATGTGATTCCAGTCATTCCTAAGGTTGGACATGAGATGAGGATTTTGCTGTCCGATTGTGATTAAACAGTAACTTTGGTTCATCCATTGCCGCTGGCACGTATTATTTATAAGCCACAAACTCAAAATGATTTGCAGAATGAGCAAATTAATTAGTTTATTCGGTTTAATCTGCCAACAACTCTCAAAATCAAAGAAAGGCAGCCAAGCACAAAGCAAGAAGCACTTCTACAAAACCACCGAACAGCCACAAGAAGAAGACACTCGACAAACCCAGAATTTAGATGAAATTTATGGAAGAATTCTGCAACAATAAAGCTGACAGTTGTCCCGACTCTGCTCTCAAAGAGCCACTCAACAGCCAAAACAGGAAACGTGTCAGCCAGTGACATCGGTGGGCTGTCAGAAGGACTTTGGGTAACACTGGTCTATGATGGTCTCACCCGAGTAATTGGATAGATGGGTGGGTGAATGCATAATGTGAATCTTCATGTATGTTATTTCTTCTGTTTGTTTTTAGGCATTACCCCAAAACCTCGTTCACCATAGTGACCGACACCCCTGAGAATCTGCGTCTCAAACAACAGAGCATGCTCAATAGTCAGGTGAGACCAGGCCTGTCATCTCAGTCTGTTTTCTCTCAGCTCACTGCAGCATCATGGCGTGGTGGATCGGTCAGCACAGTGTTGGTATCAGTGCTAGATCGCCCACTTCTGCTCTGGTGCCTTTCAGAACCACGGCTGGGGGGGGGGGGGGGGGGGGGGGCTGTTGCTTTGGCTCATGTTTCATTAAAAATTAGCCCTGAATTTCCTGCCTTGGCTCCTCCCACCGCCACCGAGAACAGTGATTCCAGCTTTGGCGACAGCAGTTGTTTGGAGCTGTGCTGATGTCAGCTGTTTTGGCACCAGTCTTTTTAAAGGTGGAAGTAGGTGGAGCTTTTTCTAGGTTAAGCGCTGGCATCGGCGACCCATTGGTGGAAAAGGTCTATATATATCGCCTTCACTCAGCTCTGTATCACAGCAGGAGAGGAGGACGCAGATCTTGGCTCTGCACTCATGACAATTGGATTCCTTTGATTAAATCAAACAAATCCTTTATCAGTTACTTAAATAAGGACACGGCTGCTCGAGTGTGATAAAAACGTTGGAGGCTCTACTTGCACAACATGAGCCAATCTGACAGTCACGAAGTTTAAATGCATTTAGTTGAGAACTCTTGTAAGTGATCAGAGGTTTGAGAGCATTTTTTAAAATGCTGTCAGATTAGGCCTCCTTTCAGCCTCTAATGTGGGCGCGGCCTCTTTTTCCCTGCCATCACTGCTCTTCAGCTCTACTCTAATCGCTCTGTTCATGCCAACCTGATCTAACCTGATTAAAGAGATAAGTCCTGCAAGTCACGCTAAATGAAAGAGATTCCTTCACAGCTTTAACTTGAAGGATCATCTTCTCACTCAACATTCAGAGGTGAAACTTTTCTTCAGACCCATGATCACCTGTATTTGTGAGACAGAATATCACAATTTGCAGAGTAATAGTCAAATTTAGTTAACTGAACACTGAGTCACCTTGTACCTGTTCACATTTCCTGTTTATCAAGAAATTGCTTTTATAACAAATAGTTACAAAGTACACATGCACTGCACGTGCACAGTTGCACCTTTGTTTATTTTTCAGGTGAGGTCATGCTTTAAAAGTAGCTGCATGAGCTGATGGATGACCTCTTTTAGGTCCAAAGAAACATGAGGGGCGCTTCCCGAAGTTTGACCCGTGAAGGCCCACGCTCTCCAAAATTAGCGTCCACCTCAGTCATTGTTTACACTGAGCTACTATTAACAGAGATCATTAACATGACCTGGGTGGGGTGTCAAACTTCTTCATTACCAAACTGTATGACTTAATTTTACACATTTAATTTTACAACCTCCAGGGCCCATTCATAATGCCAGCACTTAAGCTGAACTAATCACCCTGGTATGCACAATACAATCTCTAAAAATGACTCAAAGTAATGATATTCCCAAAAATAAGAAAAGATCAGCAAAGGCTTCAAAAATGAAAGAAAATGTTTAAAATCATTGCACAAGTTTATTTACAGACAACCAATGGGCTGCAGGCTCAGTGATTACTCATGTTACTGATTAACTGAAGTGTGCAACGATAGTGCTGATAGTGTTGTTTTTATTTGTTCATTGGTTCAACATTGGTATTTTCACTCCAAAACAGTGGATTCATATACATTTATTTTGCGGAGCCAAAAAAATAATAATTTAGGTACAAAGAGCAGTCCCAGTGCAGGTTCTGTGGATTAGGACAGTGTTTTCCAATAGAGTGAGCAATGCAAACTAAATCCTGTATCTCTGCAAGGTCTCATAGTGGGGCAAAAAATCTTAGAGGGTAGCACTGTAAAGTCTAAAAACACAAAATCAAACCTGGAGGTAAATCAAGAAATGTGATGTTTCTGTAGCTTAATTGATATAATCTATAAATCTATCAAACTTTCTGTGCTGTTTCCTTTTTCACCATCTTGTTATTTTCAGACATTTCTTTGTCAACATGTGGTATAGGTAAAAACCATGCATGGTAAATATTAGCACGCCTGTTTGATGGAAGCCACTGAAGTGACCCACATCCGCCCAGCTCACTGAAGCTTGCAGGCATTCGTTTATGCACAGCTCTCTGAAGGTCCCGCCACAGGGTTTTAGCTGGGTTGGAGTGTGGACTTTGACTGGGCCACTGCAACACAGTTTGTTCTTTCGCAGTCATTCTGTTGCTGCTGTGCTTGGGATCAAATTATATATACCAGTTTCAACCAAGTTTTAGTAGTCTCACATTTGACTCTATAACACTGTGGTATACAGAGGAGTTCATGGTCAACTCAGTGACGTGCTCGTCCTGAGGCTGCCTAACAAACCCCGAACATCACCCCTCCACCACTGTGTTTGACAGTTGGTATGAGGTATGAATGAACGTGCTGATATGTTACGTTTGGTTTTTGCCAAATGCAGTGATGAGCATTATAGCCAAACATCTCCAGCTTGGTCTTGTCTTCTAAAGGACTTTGTTCCAAAGCTCTTGTGATTCATTCAGATGGAACTTTGTAAACTCAAGCTGTGTCGCCGTGTTCTTCTTAGAGAGAAGAGGCTTTCTCCTGGCAACCCTTCCAAACCAGCCATAATTGGTCAACTTTTACTGTTGTGAACTTCAACATGCTAACTGACGCCTGTAGAGTCTGAGATGTAGCTCTTTGGGTTTTTGCTTGGGGTGAATTTATTGGGAAATCCACACCTGAGAAGATGTGGCATTGCATTAACACACACCTGAGTTCTCCAGACCAGCAACATACCAAAGCCTCTGATTTATAGAGGTGCTCACAGTTGCTGCTGATGAGTTAATCAGGTGCATTTGATTAGTAGTACCTGGTTGCTGCTTACCCTCCGAATTCCTGTGGGAGCAGTAAGTGTGTGCTTAGCTTTCAAAGGACTATGCTATGAAATCCTTTTTGCATGATTGCATATGCACAGATGTACATATAAGAATTAGGATATTTAATGAACTATGTAAGTATATAATGAAACAAAGAAGAATATTTGACCATTATTTTTTATTGCTCCAAATTCATTTAAGCTGTTTCGTTTGAACAAGCACCTGATGAACCAAGACAAGCCAGCCAAGAGTGGCTCCGTTTTTGGGTAACAATTAAACAACATAAATTATTGCACCATGGCTGTTACAGCATCAGATTTACACCAGAAACCCCCCCCCGGCCCCCTCCCGTCCTCTGCTCTTTACTCATCTAACCGGCCGAGTTCATTGTTTATAACCATAAAAGTCTCTGCAGTCGAGCTCTCTCACTGAGGAAGCATATTCCTCATAGCACCAACATGACTCACTCATGTTTGCATGTCTGTGTGAGTTTGTGGGGATCTCAGGTTTACTTTCACGGTTTCAATAAGTTTGCAAGTGTTTCCCTCAGTGTTCAAAAATGTTTGCCTTTAAATCACTGCATGAATGAGTTTGTGTATATTTTTTATTCAAACGCAGTGAAAATGTTTAACCTTAGAATCTACTTGTGGGCTGAGTATGTAACCTCGGGCTGAGCCCCTTTGTCTAAGTTAAAAACGTCCAAATGAACACTAAAGGCTGACGAATGAAAATTTACCGGCGCTCTTTAAGGAGGAGTTTGAAAAGAGCAGGGGGAAGGTTTCAGCGTGGTGGCTGACACGCCGGAGATGCAGAGAGTGAAGAAGACACAGGACCAGATCAGTAATGTATGTCCAAATCGAATACTCTCATAACTCAACACCCTCATTTATCATTACGTCTCCAGTTATAACAACTCGTTCATCACTTTTTTCCCTCCTTTTTAAAACATTATGGAAGTTTGAGATGTGACTGTGCTGTGTTTGTCTGCATGGGCTTCTGTAAAATGTGTTTCTCTACATGTAAATGTGTTTAATCATCCTTTGGTGGTTTTGATTCAATGCTGCATTTGGGTTGATGATGATGATGATGATGATACCTTATTGATCCCACAATGGGGAAATTACAGTTAACAGAACACCCATCCAAGAAGACAAACAGAACAAACATGGGGAGATAGGTGAACTGTGGCTGTGTGTTGTGTTGGATTTCAAACTCGTGGTCGTTCCCTGCAAAATAAGAAAAGAGGAAAAGCTCTAAAGACATATCTGCAATTTACAAGTGTCACTAAAATGTACATTTTTGGGAACTGCCACAAAGGTTTCCCACTTCAGCCCTCAAAGAATTACATAAACACAGCTTAGACCCCAGAAAGTACTCTCACTCTGCTACTGGAGCACAGTTACTCTGTACAAGTAGATTCTAAGTAGAAGCTGCTTCAGACGGGCGGATCACATGCAAAAATGTCCTCGTGGTGATTACAAGACACAGATTTGATTTTTACAGTTATGTATTGAGCTTTTTTTAGCAGTAAAATGATGCATATTGGAACTGAATGCAGCATCATTTTAAAACTCTGATTCCCATGTTTTTAGCTGATATCAAAGAGAAAATGATGCATGCATTCAATACATAACAAGATTAACCAAATTAAATGTCATTTAACTTACTTAGAGCTTAAAGGAGGAGTTCAGCATTGTTGGGAATATGATCATTTGCTTTCATGCTGAGAGACTGATAAAAAGATTGGTACCACTCTCATGTCTGTAAGTTAATGTAACTGTAAATGTAATGTTCAAGCGGCTTCACCATCCTTTAAAAAATTGCATTTTAATAACAGATACAGCTCGATCCTGCTTTACAGAAAGAGTGGAATCAACCTTTTAATATAAATCTTAGCAAGAAAGTACATTTTTCTTTAAACTTCAAGTTATTCCTCTAAAATAAGTCTGAAATTTGCAGGCCCTTTACAAGGAGGAGTTTGAAAAGAACAAGGGGAAAGGTTTCAGCGTGGTGGTCGACACGCCAGAGATGCAGAGAGTGAAGAAGACACAGGACCAGATCAGTAATGTAAGTGCAGTCGTACCTCCTACTAGAACTATTCTGTTATTTAGTGCACTCTGTACTTGCAGAAATTAGGGGAACTGCTTGATGTTTGGCCCTGACTCTCAAACATCTGGTACAGATCTCCCTGTAACAACGCTTTTCTGTTCCAGAAGCGTGTCGTGGCCAGATACAAGCAGCAAGTCTGCAGATATTCAACAAGTCCTTTTAGTTTATTTTTTAACAGGAAAACATCAAAGTCCAGGTCAGAATTGTAGATTTGCTGATGGCTTCGGTGCACAAAGCAGAGAACATGTTGCTGCAGAGAGCAGCAAACGATGTCAAGAGTACAATCCTGCAGAGACACACAGGCATTTCTCTCCATCCACCGAGGAACAGCTGCCCTATATGGTCAAAGTCTCTCAGCTGTGGACACAGAGTGAACTGCTGTCCACACACACACACACACACACACACACACACACACACACACACAATCTTTCTCTTCTCTCATGGGAGCATTAGTTGTAGAAAGGAATCATGAGTGATAAGCTGTGTGTCAAAAGGGCGATGTCTTATTTTTCCACTGGTATTTGTATCATTCTTTCTCTCATTCCTGAACCCTTAATTCCTACTTTAAAAAAAAATCTTGTTTCTCCAGTTTTGTTCCCAGAAATTCCTGCTTCTGTTTACTCCTCCTGAGGTTTCTTGAGGTCACAGGAGGCTGCTCCTTCTCGTTCTTCAGCAACATCCAGTTTCCTCTGAAAGCATTTGAGTTGTTGTTATTCTTGGTGGACATGCTGCCCGAGCAACCAACCAAACTAACAACACAATAAGTTCAGCACATTTCCAGTTCAAGAACCTTTGAGTTACTTTGGTGGTTGTCACTGAATATGATGAGCATGTTCTACTAGAAAACAACTTAATAAAAAACATATTTAAAAATAAGATTTGCTTTCAGGCAGTAAGAACAAACTGTGTATATTCATTCAGAAACAGAAAGCTCTGCTGGCCTTTAGGAACAATGCTGATTTAAGGCACTTCACTTTCTAGACCTCTCATCTTTTATAACCTCTGTGCCAAGAACTATTACCATAGCATCAAAATAGATCATTCATGAACATGTATAAGCTACATATGGATATTTAAAAACACTATAATTTACTTGTTTGTAGTTCAGACTGTATCAAAAATGAATGTAGCCACCATGATGAAACCTCAGTGTTACTGCCATGCTGAAAGGCTAACAGCTAATAAGCAGCTTTATTAGCAAGCTGTCTCCATAAACCATATTGGTGCAATGCACAGACCTTCAGAAATATTGGTCACTATAAGACTAATATAATACTAGAAATTCACTCACCAAAACAGGCTTCTTGGAGAGTCTGTCAGTACAAAACTGTACAGTAAGCCATTTAAATTGTCTAATAATTCTAGTAAAAATGCTCCAGAAGGCAAACATGGTAAAGCGGTTCATTGACTGTAATTACTGGATGTGAAGCTCAGCAAAAAGCATTCGGCTACAAGCCTGTTTCTGCACACCAGCCAATCAAAGTGACATCGCTCCTAACTGCATTATCCAGATTAATAAGTTAATTTAAATAATCATCCCCATAGAGCTGTTTTGAGGGGGAACTATCCATAAAAGCCAAAAACTCTGTAGCAGGCTGTAAACATGCGGTGTGATGCTGTAAACTTGGGCATTTTAACGTGAATCTGTGGGGACTGACTTGCTTAGAGGAACTTCAGTTCTTAACACTGAGGCACTGGCTTCATTTTTCAGCTGCTTGATATGCAGCTGAAAAATGTTTGGGCATTTATTTTAATGTACAGTGAAGCTAAAACCAGAATCAGTGACTGTTTCACTGTAATTCCATCATCACTACACGTTTTCACACCTGTTTCTGCTCAATCATGCACACGGAAAGAGTTCTATATATAGAGATAAACTAACTAATGCTTAAAATTCATCAGTAAACATGAGGACCTACACAGTACTGTGACTGCGGCTGACCTATAAAATGAGCTGCAGCTACTGCAAATAGACACGTGAAAGTCAACAGACAGATGTGGTACTTTCTTCTCTGCCTTTGTGGCTGCGATACTCACCCATCATCTCTCATGCTGCCTAAAATGGTGAGCTGCTTCTCACAGAGGGGGGGCTTGCTGAGGCTAGATGTATGGATTTAAAGTGTGTGTGTGTGTGTGTGTGTGCAGATAAAGTACCATGAAGAATTTGAGAAGAGCAAGATTCGAAGTGATGCACCCCCTCCGGAAAATAGACAAGGTGAGGCAGATACCTGCACAGTAACTTAGTAACTATAGCTTTAAATATATGCATGAACTGTGTGTGTGTGTGTGTGTGTAGACTATGAGGAGCAGCCATCCAGCCCTGAAAGATTCAGTCAGCCTGCTGGACAAATGCGTACTGCTGCTGTAGCACCACACAGTGGAGGGGTAAGGACAGTACATGAGCACACATATGCCCAGAAGTATGTGGACACGTGTGTGTCTGTTCTCTTTTAAAATGGTCTTCACGCTGCTGCAACACCCCATCCAGTCACCTGGAGGGTTTCCCAGAGAGGTTGAACCTGGAGGGACTGATTCATCCTCAGGAGCTTTAGTAAGGTCCAGCGTGGATGCTGGGCCATAAGGCCTGGCTTCCAGCTCTACCAGAACTGTTGGATGGGGCTGTGCTCAGAGCTCTTTGGAAGCTTGTTCCACCACACCAGACCAGAAAACTGGGTTTTCATGGAGGTGATTGTGTGGATTGGGTGATATGTTGACAAAAAAAATAAGACAAAACACAAAATTATAAGATTTTTACATCAGTTTTTTTTAAAGATATCATTTTACACTGAAACTAAAGTCTTTACTTCAAATCATGAAAAAAGGTGTCCACATACTTTGCTAGTCAAGCTTGTTAAATGTTCTTTAATTATCTTATAAGTGTGTTTGTTCCTGTGTGTTTGCATGTGTCGTATGAATGTATCTATGTTTGCATTTTGAGTCTGTAAGCAGTGGGTTTGGGTGTTACTGATTTCAAGCCCTTTATAATAGCTGTGATGGCGACTGTAGAGATCCATCCATCTTCTCCTGTTTATACTATCCCAGCTGTCACAGGATCAGAGGCGGGAACACCCTGGACAAGTTCCCAGTCTGCTGCAGGAATAACACAGATTATGGACACTGTGAAATTATAAAGTACAGCAGTAGTTTTTGTTCAGTTTTGGCCTTATGTGTTAGTCTAGCTTGAATTAATTATAAGCCCAGTAAGCTCAGGTGATTAGAAGTTAAGAGTTGCTGGCATGTGTGTTTGCTTTTCCTTTAGGGAAATTCAATGCAAATGATTCCGGTTCGACTCTGTATGCTCTTTATGTTATCTACTGTGTCAGTGTGTCCGCATGCATGAGTGCCTCTGTTTGTTCATCTTTTCTGTGTGTGTTTCCACTCATTCAGAAGCGTTACCAGGCCATGTACAGCTACGTGTCAGCTGAAGCCGATGAAGTTTCTCTGCAGGAAGGCGATCTTATCTTAGACGTGGAGCCGATAGACGAGGGGTGGATGTTCGGATTAAACCAGCGCACGGGGCAGCGGGGCATGCTTCCTGCTAACTATGTCCGACCCGTGTGAGACAAAGAGACCTGCCCAACAGACATTAAGGGGTCCGCCTCCTGCCCGGCTGCTGTCCGCACCTGCGATCAGGCTTTAAATCACCTTTTTGCAAATGAAATATGCCATTTAAAGAGCATCCTGCCTGATTCTGCTTTGCATTTTTTCATTAATGTAATTTTTAAAAACAATGGGGCTCTGCTTATGGTTTCTGTGACTTCCATGAAGAATAATGATACCAACAGTTAAAGTCTGTAATAAAGTCGGGGGGGGGGGGGGGGGGGAGCGAGGAACCGAGAGGAAACAAATCCACAATAAAATCATTCATAATAAATTCATCTACATATTTACTTCATATAATCATTTTGATCTATTTTGGGTAACATTTACCTTTTTTTAATTTATCTCGTGCAGAGCTGAGAGTCAGTGTCATCCAGTGCATTTTTTTTAAATGGCGTTCCCTAAATGCAGGCAGTAACACACAGAACAGGCAGCGTGTGGGAGGCAGCGTTCTCACCCAAATAACACCAGTGGGTCACGGAAACAAAGAGAATAAATGAAATAAAAACAAAAAAGATGTTTCAGATATTTTTTGAGTTTTAGACATCACAGTGATGATGTTTCTTAAAAGTTTGAACTTTATGAATGTCCCTCATTTTTTAAATATTTCTTTGAAGGTTAAAAGATTCCTCTTTGTCCCCATCAGAGATGAGGAGAGAAGAGTTGAAGCAGCAGGCTGAGCCTCATTTTAAAGCAATGTCACTCCAATATGACGGGACAGCTGCATTATAAATGATTTTGTTATAGCCCAACAAAAGACAAACTGCTGTTTTTCATGATCTAGTGTCCATGATCTGCATTAGACCTGCAACAAACTGGTGACCAGTCCAGGGTGCGCCCTGCTCTTCATCCTATGACAGCTGGGATAGGATCCAGCATTTGAAGATAAAAACTTTTCAGCAAAGGATACCCCATGCATCCTTGAGTATAGCTTGGGATTGAAGCGTCTCTAAATATGGCACAGTGAGAGTGATTTTCAGGTTACCGGAAGGAGAAGATGAGGAATCAAAGAAATGAGATGAGTCTTTGGTTACAGAGTTAAAGTACTGGCTTTGGATCGGGGGTCACAGGAGAAGAAGGTCTGAAGCAGGTCAGAGGAGGAGCTCATCCTGCAGGCTTAGTTTGTGCAAGTATCAAAATGCTAAATCTCATTCCACAAAGGTTTGATATGATTAAGACTATTATACATCTGATGGTTAAAAGTGAAACATTTCATAGTGCATTAAAATTGTCGTTTGAAGACATTTTCCTTTGAAAATGATGAAACACCACACTGTTGCATCAATACCTTCAATGAACATCAAGATGTTGGAACATTAAATATTAAACAGATTGCACAACATGAAATCACTGAATTGAATAAAATAAAAAGATTACATTTACAAATTAAGTTATCAAGTTTCAAAAAATCTTTAGCACCATTGTTTATAAACATATTCCCAACATAAAAATGAAAACAGTTCAGTGATAGACCTGCGCAGAATCCTCTCAGTTTTAAGACCCGGCAGAGAAAAAGGTCATTCTCTTCTCAAGTTTTCTTTGTAGCTTTGATGGCAGACAGCTGAGCTGCATCCTGAAGAGCTCCGAGTTTCGTCCTATGAGATCCTCACACAACCTGGAGAAGAACAAAGCACAGTGTGGGATAACGTTTGGTGGAAGCAGCCGTCAGACGATGGGTTTTCACAGAGGGATGGACACGGTCAGGATGTGGTGTTTGACTGATGCTCAGTTGGTAGTAAGGGGCCAAAGTGTGCACCATTACACCACCAGCCGCCTGAACTGTTGATATAGATAGATCCATCCTTTCATCTTATTTACACAAACTGTGATCATAGCATCTGAATGTCACAAGTTCTTCCCATCTTCTGGTGTCCAGTTTTGTTGAGGCCATGTGAGCCTCAGTTTCCTGTTCTCAGCTGGCAGGAGCAGCACCTGGTGTAGCTTCTGTGTTGTGCATTCAGAGATACTCTTCTGCATTTGTAACAAGTGCCTATTTGAGTTATTGTTGCCTTCCTATTAGCTCAAAGCTCTCTGGACATTTTCCTCTGACATCAACAACACATTTCCCCCCAGAGAACTTTCTATTTTTTAGACCATTCTCTGTGAACCATAGAGATAGCTGTGCAGGTAATCCCAGTAGATCTGCAGGTTCTGAAATATTCAGGCCACCATGTTTGCCACCAACAACCATTCAAAGTACTTAAATCACCTTTCAGTATTCTGATGCTGTCTTTTGATTGTTATGTCTCTGCATGTATAATACCGAGGTAAAGCTTATTAGTTTGGCACCTTGCTCAACTACAGAGAGGTCCACAGCTCACAGCGAGAGCAGAAATAGCTCTAAGTGTTTAAAGGGTCTCTGTGGGTTAAAGCTGCTTAATCATGTGTGAATGGAGACAGCCTGCAAACAACATGCTGCCAGTGTACACGACGTTTCAGTGGTAACAGGAAATGCATGTGGACAGCCACTAAAACAACAAAGTATAAAAGCCACATTGTATCTTTGGTTAAACATCGAATATGCATTCAGAGCTGACTGATGTGGTGCTCAGATGTGCAAAGTGAGTCATACCTGGAGAGGGAGTATGGCTGAGTCTGAAAGATGAGTATGTCTTTGCAGTGATGAGGTGATGGAAGCCTGAGAATAGCCATCTGATAACAGGAAATAATCCAATGAGTTTGGATGATAAATGAAACAACGATCATCTTTTTTCACTAACTGAATGTTTTCTTTCTAAAAAGGTTACATGCAGCAACATTTTGTGGACACATTGGGCTCAAAGGTTGAATCAGAGTAAGTGTAGAGGCTAATCTATAGTTTCTTTCGATCTTCTGTAATTTCCATTTAACCTCTTCCTTTGAATGACCAATACAGAGCCGGTTTTACGCGTGTGACAACATTCAGCCGCAGCACGGTAAAACTACCGTGTTGCTCCATCGGCCATCTTTATTCTTCTACATCTTCAAATACAACAACATTTTATTCTTCATGGGCCTTAACAACAGAATTGCGCCCTCTGTAGTTCAATCACATAAAATACATCTTCTTAACAGATGTTCTCAAATCCAAATGTTACAAATGAAATACATTTCCCTTTAACTTACTTATACAAATATGAAACACAAAAGAAAACTAATATATGACATAAATCAGTTATAAATTTATAAACTCTACAAAATGGTGCTTACAGTAAGGCTTTCTTGAAACTGTTTTCTAAATACCTCTGCATCTGACATCCAGAATAAAAAGTCAAAATGTTTGGGTTTTTTTTTTTTCATCTTTAAGCTCATGCTCTGGCTCCTAGATTCATTTCCTCTGTGCAGCATCAGCACCGGTGTTTCCAGCCACCTGATTTAAGTCAGTTTTCTGTTTGTGCATGAAACCTGGTGCCAGTATCAGAGTTCCACATCTGAGTCTGAGATGTAGCTCTCAGGTTTTTGCATTTTCTCTGGGATGTCCACTCCTGGGAAGATTGGCAGCGGTCTTGAATGTGTTCCTCTTGTGAATAATCTTTCTCGCTGTAGAACGAGGGACTTCTAACCCGTCCAGACTGATCGGCAGCCACAGTCGCGTCTCTGAGATCACTGCTGATGTCTCTCCTCCTTGGCATTGTGTCAGCACACACCTGAAGGCTCCAGAGCAGCAAACTGCCCAAACCTCTGTGTTTATAGAGGTGGTCACACTTACTAATTAAGTGCTTCTAATTAGCAGCACCTGGCTTAATTCCTATAGAAGCAGTAAAGGTGCACAGTGTTTAGTTTTTCACACACCGCTCGTGCACTTTGACTTAGTGTGTGTTAAATAAATAATGATAATAAATAACATGTGCTGTTGTTATGTTGCTGTTGCATTTATGTAATTTTAAGGCCTGCTAAGTGCTGTCTTCACATGTGAAATCCTTACATCATAGTGCAGATGCAGTTAATACTTTGAGCCTATAAACTACTTATGCTTCCTTCATGTAACACTTGTGGTTAAAGGTTGTGCTGGAATTAGTTAACTCCAAATATTAGAGGAATTTTAAAAGTTTTTAAAGCTGATGTTTGCTGACGTCTGCAAAGAGAAAGGGTCGTACCACAGCACATCTGACCCATAAGACCTCACAGAAAAACAGAATATGGCCGACGTTTCTCACATACCGAGTCCATGATGATGCAGAGGCTCCTGCTTCCCCCAAACACCACAACGTCACTATCCCTCCCCAGGCACGCTGTGTGAAAGACTCTGATGAGTAAATAAAGAGGAAATCACTTTCATTTGACAACAATGTTCATTTTATGTCAGGTTTGGTACAGAAAGTGAGTTTTTCAGAGTTTCTTGCAAATAATAAATCTTTATGGATAAAATGGAGATTTCTGATAATACTATGAAGCAGAAACATATAATTCTAACATGCATGAAATGACTTGAACTACCTGGGCTTGTCTTTGTGTGGGTGTGTCAGCTTGGTCCACTCGCTGGTTTGTGGGTTAAACTGCCAGGCATCATCTAAAAGAAAGAAGCTCATGTTAGACTAAAGACTGACCCACAAGAAGCTTCACCTTCACAAACCATTCACTTCATAAACAAGGAGGGATTTGCTTCATGTTTCAAGTAAGTAAATATTTGGTTTTGGAAAAAATCAGATCACAAAACAACCACAAAGAGCCACTTCATTTTCTCTGTGTCTGTGGTTGCTTTATGCCTTATGGCACTTTATCTTATACCACAAGAGATCAATACTTACTCTGGGTTCTCAGACTTACTTAATGTTTCTCCGTTTGTGCTGAAGCCTCCGTACATGAAGAGCGTGCCATCTGATGTGGCCGTCGTGGTGTGCCAAGAGCGGCCCAGAGGTGCAAAATGTGGGGTGATGTCACTGAGTTTAAAGCAAAACAAAAGCACAGAGCTCATAAAGACACTGAGGACAAATGCTGTTAGGTTAGAACTATTGTACGTGTGCACGAGTTTAGAAAAATTTACAATTTGGTCCAGGTCCAGGTCTCCAGGTCTAAGCAGAACATGTCCAACTCTGTGGCTTCCTGCAAAGGTAAAGTCATTTTTTTTAGGCATTGTTCTTGCTTGAGGTGGTGTAGGTGGTAGTAAATTACTCTACTATAGTACTTATAGACAGATATGAGGTGCAATCACGCAATCAAGGTCCACGACTTTATAAATTTGTGCAGCTTTGGACCTGCTATTTTTCAGACTGTATATAAAAGATGAACCGACACAGTCACCCGGTGATTAGAAAACTGACTGACTGATTATCTTCCTTGCTGAATCTAACACTAAATTAACAGAATGAGACTCCAAACTAGCAATTAAGCCCATAAAATCATCAGGCAAATTTTGTGTGTTACTGGAAGTCTTTTGCAACAAAGATCAATCAGATCAATCAAAAGCTTCATCCAAAGAAAAGACATCTTAAATTTATGCCTTTAAGGGCACCAGGAAGTCCTTTTTTAATCTTATGAGTTTATGTTTCCAAAAGTAGTTGCCTTCTTTTTCTGGTTTTCTCATTAATGGTACTGTGTACTGATATTATTATTGGCTGGGTGTATCTATAGTGCGGGTTTTAATTGACTAATGCTGTAATATTGTTCTTTTTCCCTAATTGGTGGTATTATGCATTGATATTATTGTGGCTTTTCGACACCATCCTGGGTAGAAAAGTGTTCCTCTGAGAGTGGTTTATGTTTCCTGAGAGGCCACAAAGAAAATGATGTACTTTCATGACAGTGTGTAGATTCCTGAAATATAAATATCCAGGTCTGAACCTGGATTTACTGACATTTTTTTTGTCATATCCTTTTTACTGTATGACCAACAAGTCAGTCTGAGGTCAGAACAGGACTTTTATGGGGCAAACTAAAAACAGCAGCCATGCTGGAAGAGGTCCAGAGGTGTGCAAGGAGATAAACGTAAAAGGGCAATCTGCCAAATTTGGGGATTTTATTTCCATAAAAGTATGATTTTTACAGAGCTATGAGAGGGAATAGTAATCTGCAACACACTACATGGCCAAGAGAATATTATCTATATTGTTGTGCATTAATCTGTAGCTGCATTCGTGATTGCACTCTGTTGTTAGATAGCAAGCTCTCACCTCCACCTCATCCCGGACAGGGTGGATGGGACTGAGGCCAGGACTCTGTGCAGGTCAGTCAAATTCTCCCACACCAAAAAAGAAAACCATTTTTATAAAGGATCTGTCTCCGTGCTTGAGAGCAGCATCACGTCACAACAGGAAAGGGATGTTGAAACAGGAAAGGGCCTTCCCCAAACTGTTACCACAAAGTTGGAGGCAGAGTATTGTCTAAAATTATACTTCAGCATTAAAATTTCCCTTTGAGGGCGACTTGAAACGAAAAGCAGATCAACCAATGCAAAACAGCTTGCGTGCGAGGGTGTCCACATACTTTTGGCTGTTTATGGTTTAGTTAAGCAGCTCAGAGAAGTGAACTCACCACGCCGCCACTGATGTAACCTTTGTTCCCCAGCAGGGCACTGGCATGGCAGCCTCTGGGGGACGGAGCACAACCCTGGACAAAACACAACATTTCTATTATAAACTTCAGCAAAACACAAATTGTGTTTTATTGTTTTATATCAGAGTGTTGGGACTTTGGGGGATGACAGAGATGTTAATCTGAGCAGTAAGAAGTCATATGGGGGGACTGCACTGTAAGTGATATAATCCCGCGCAGGAACGAAGGCACGACTCCAAAGCGTGAACACTGTGGGGATGCGTCCATATTACTCATCATAGGGAGTGAGAGGTGTATGAGGAATATTCATCTTTGCTGTTTCACATTTGGATTTACTGAGATCTTCATTTTTTGTATTTTCTGTTTAGTTGAGCTCTTTGTTTAGCGTAATTTTTAACTTCTGTGTTATTGTTTTCGTTTATTCGGTGGCTGTAACTCAGTCATTTCACATATTCTGGGATAAAAAAAGTATTTTTTATCCTACAAATACTACACCCACGTTAGCTTTTAGCACAGCTGTGCTTGAATACAGCCTCAGACAGCTGTTAGCATGTTTACAGATCCTCAGCCTTGTTGTAGTCCAAAACTAAGACCATCTTATTGTTCTACTCACCTGAGTCTCCGGCATGCTCCATGTAGCAGTAAGTGTGTCAAACACATTCACCTCACTGTTCCACCCCTTGCACAGCGTTACTTCATTCACAGCTCTTGACTGAAAAGAAAAATTGGATCATCGGTAACGCAGTAACACAAGGATTAACCAATAAATAGGAAACTACTGCGCTAATTATTATATCTACCCAGGACATCTCTTCCAAAACGAAGCTTGACGACGATGTGTTTTGTAACTCCCTCAAGGTCTTACATCCATATCCACCAAAGTAGATTAATCTGCACAGAGACAAATACAGCTGTTGTTTCATCAATTAAAAAAAGAAACTACTACGACCTGAAAGCATTTGTGACAAAAAAAAAAATCAGGAGAAAACTCAAATATCATTGAAAACATCTCTCAAACAAACAAAATGATGAGATGAAGGCGGAACGCAAACAGCGGCTGCTGGTGTGAAGCTGGGGTTCTTCACGGGCCGCGTGTGCGTCGTGGTGGCCGACCTGTCTCTGTGCACCCAGCAGGAGTGTTTGTTGCGAGGTGAGGGGGTCGTTCCCTTCGTGTCGGTCACTCTCTTCCACGTGCAGCGTGGCTCAGTGAGGTCAACGCTGAACATCTACAAACACAACACAGAAATATACACTTACTGGCTACTCACATGGCAGCAGCTCAGTGCATTTGGGCCTGGTCAAGGTGACCTACTGAGGTTCAATCTGAGCATCAGAATGAGGAAGAAAAATGATTTAAGCGACTCTGAATGGCTGCTGGTGCAGCAAGAGTAACTCAAATAACTTATCTTTATTACCAAGGTACGCCTCTCACCACAGCAGGTACCACTCCTGTTAGCTAAAAACAGGAAACCGAGGCTACAATTTGCGCAGGCTCTCCAAAATCAGACAACAGAGGACTGCAAAACCGGCGGGTCTGATGAGTCTTTATTTTGCTGCAGCATTTGGATACTATAATCAAACTTGGCATAAACAACATGAAAGCACGGATCCATCCTACCTCATTTCAACAGTTCAGGCTGCTGGTGGTGTATCAGTGTGTGTGAGAAATTCTTGGCACACTTTGGGCCCCAACTGAGCATCACTGAAGCACCACAGCCTACCTGAGTACTGTCGCTGACCTCGTCCATCCCTTTACGATCACAGCCATCTTCTGATGGCTGCTTCCAGCAGGATAGCAAAGCTCAAACTGGTTTCTTGAACATGAGTTCCCTGCACTCTCAATCCAGTAGAACACCTTTGGGATGTGGTGGAATGGGGGATTCGCATCATGGATGTTGTTGGGGTTAAAATTGTTATATTCGGTTTAGAGCAGTGCTCTTCTGGGGAGGGAGCACAGGCAGCTGGCGGGGAAGGCCTGTCTCCCTGAACAAGATTTGCCCACATGTACATGTGATATCTTCTGATTCTTTAATAGATTAAATGTCTTAATTTTTTTAAATTAAAGTGTTTCAAGTGTCTTATTCACAAATAAATATCACGCCCTGACAACGTGCCGCCAACAAATCTGCAGCAACGGTGTGATGCTATCATGTCAGCATGGACCAAAACCTCTGAGGACTGTTTCCAGCACCTTGTTGAATTCATGCCATGAAGAGATAAAGCAGGTCTGAAGGGAAAAAGGGATCCAACCCATCACCAGTAAGAAGTAACTAATGAAGTGGCCAGTGAGTGTAAGCTTTAATGCTACAGCACTTTTTCATGAAAGCTCCTGTTTGTGTTTGTATTTTATTGTCAACACTGAGTCACAAAATTCCTCACCATAAATTTGCATATTATTGGGATGTAAACCCACAACGTTCACGCACCTTTTCATAATTAAAAGCCATTCTTTGTGAACTAGTCTGCCTCTACAGAGTGCTTTCACACGCTTCAGAGATTCATCAGGACAGATGATCGAGCTGGACGATCTCCAGTATCTACAGAGTCTGGTATGAGCCTGGCAAAACAGCTTTTCTGGACTATACATACATACACTGTGCTTGGAATAATACACAAGACAAACTTCAACAAAAGGCAAACAGTGGAGACAAAATGTAATTATTTTAAATAAATGAATCTCCTTTATGCCTCTCTAAACAGTGATGTGCAGACGAGCTGCTGTCTGATGGAAAAAACAACATCAGGATGCCTCCTGTGACTCCGGGACAATCTTTGCGCACGTCCAATCACATTGTCTGATCTTCCATATCAGCGACAGCCACCAGAAAAAATGAAAAACCGGTCAGGCTCTGAGTGAGTCCTATCATCACAACTGGTCCAAAGTTTGTTCCTCTTGAGCATGATTACAACACTGGAGTCGCACAGCTGAGCCTGTTTTCCAAAAAGACAAAAATCTGCTGGCATTTGAAAAAGGTGAACAAGTTTTAGAGCTGTCATTTTAAAGCAGTCCTCAGAGGACTTATTCAAAAAGTGCCTCTGGGACATAATACTCAAAAAGAATTACAGCTGGGGAAAAGCAGAAGGCAGAGAAACAAAGGCTTTTAAAGGAAGGCATGCATACTGCTGCTATTAATATGAGGAGGCAACTAGTTCTGCAAGTTATGCAAGTGCTAAAGGAGAAGAGTTGTTTGCTTTCTTACTACTGCACATCTCAGCAATCATTCGCTCAAGATGATTTTTTGTTGTTTGTTTTTTGCAATTAAAATTTTTTATTCAAACTGTTTAAATAAAAACAAAGAGAGTTAAATGTTTGTACGTTTAATTTGGTGGTTGTCGAGTTTTTTCTAGTTTTGGACCAAAGTGGAAGACAAACTGTCGCTGACGTCTCTAACCTAGACTAATAGAACCAGCATGTTAGTTTGGTTAATAAAGGAGTCTAAATTGGTGGTAGATGTGAATGAGAGTGAATGGTTGTCTGTCCCTCTGTTTTAGCAGCCTGGCGACCAGTCTCAGGTGAAGCCCGCCTCTTGCCGAATAACAGCTGGGATAGGCTCCCGGGCATAGACTTGGTTGAAACCAATTTACTAATGTCTGCATGGAAACCTTCTTACCCATGTCCCTGGCCTATTTTGTAATTACCATCTTGCATTTGTTAGTATATTAAAGGTTAGGTTTGTGCAATCTGCAATCAAACTGGATAAGAAAGCAGAGAAAGTGGTGACAATGTTGCATGACAGAAGCCTGCATCATTAATGCAGGAAAGCAGGAGAAAATCTGACTGAAGAACGTGAAAAAAATCCAGAGAGGGAGCCAGAAAAAGGCACCGCTTTCCAAAGTGTTTCAACCGGAGCGACGGTGGCTTAAAAAAAGGGAGAGAGAGGCTGCAGCTGAAATAACGGAGGTTTTGAATATTATTTCCCCCGAGACACTCACTGTGGCTCGGGAAAACTCTGGAGATCAAAGTTATATGGAAAAAAGACTAAGAGAGACTACAATTAAAAGAAGAAAACAAGTGACAAGCAAGGAGCACGTGATCCGCCAGCCCGGAACAAGAAAAATCGCTGCAAAGAAAAAAATCCAGATTTTCCAACATCTGTGGCATAGAAATTAGATTCTGAGTGAAGACATGAGCAATGACAGAAGTCATTTTAAGATCATTTAAGATGAGATAAGGAATACTGGAATATGTTTAAATGAAAATGTTAAAGCCTGCACCGTTTTGTTATTATTAGTAATATCCTTTCTATTATTATTGTGATAAATAGTAGTAGTCATTTTAAAGACTTGTGTATAAATGAACAGAGAGGCCTTCATTCGTTCATATGCACATTACTTCAAGTTACTGCTGCTAGAGGTGGTTCTACAAGCTCCTGAATCACGGGGCGTACTTTTATTTTGTCAGACACTGCTTCTGTGTTTTGGCTCAGCTTATATAAATGATGACCAGGTGTAATCTGCTGTGTGCTGCTGTTCATCTGTGATTGTGCTTAAATCATTTTAGAATCTGGTGAGGACTAGTTTATTTATGTCCTGATATGTAAAACCATAGAACTGAAAGAGGGTTTTCATATGACTGCAGAACTATGGCAAGTTTGCTTAAAAAGAGTTTATCTTTCACCAAAAGTGATGCTCAGCTCTGATTTGGAATAGCATCTCACCTGGTTGGAGTACCCAGCTTCTTCATATCCTCCAAAGATGTAGAGTTTAGTGTTAATATTAGCACCGCAGAAGCTCGACAGGTGTGGTGGGATGTCTCCGGTCATCTCCATCTGCTCCCTGCAAGATAAAAGTTTTAAAAAACAGCTGTAACCAATAAGAAGGTAAGACCTCGTAAATCTTTGGGCTTTCAGCCTGAAGGCTGTTGTTTGATTGTGCTCTTTCTCCAGCCTGCTAAGTCTCTTTTATCTAGTTTGTCCCATCTGTGACACACGTTCATCTCAGCTGATAAAACCGTCCTATCTTACCACATCCCGCTGTCTAAATCACAGAGCCATATCTCATCACTGGGCAACACGATGTCCAGTCCAGCAACTACCTGTGAAGAAACAAAGATAAAGTCACACACGGATAAAAAAGCCTTTTGTTCACTAAAGTGGCTGAAACAAGATGCTGTTAGAAACATGTCCCTGCAGCTAATGTTTCCTAGAAGGATATCTGAGCTTCAACTACTGAACCAAAACTAAAGTTTTAATCTGTTTCACAAAGGTGCTGGTTCAGTCACTGATCCTGAGGCGTCTTCCTCATTTTTTAAAAAAGTGGCTTTGGGAGATAAAATAATCTACACCTCTCTGTATACCAGATCCAGCATGATGTAGGATTTATTGGGCTGCTGGCACCAATGAAAGCATAGTTACAACAAAAGCATAATTTCAACATGTTACTCATCACATAAATATACGCACTGATATACTTCACTATGTTATTTCCTTAGCATTTAATCTCCACGAAGTAAACACCGCATGGATGCACTGAGTTACCATAGAAGCAGTCACTGGTGACTTTTTTTTTGGCATGACGTTGCTCCTCGCAGAGGCACCTGCACAGGTAGCGATTCTATAATTACACCTCGGAGCTCCTTACCTGGTAACCTCCCCACACATACAGCGTGTTGTTCTCTATGAACGCGGTGTGGCTGCTCCTCTCCGCCGGACTCAGCGGCGCGCCTCCCTGAGCAGCATCCATCCCGGGCTTGGGCTCTGACTCTCCCGCCTGCTGAGCAGCTCCGCGTCGCTCAAATAAAAACGGGCGAAAGGTTTTAGCTAAAGCTTTGGGTGAATGCTGCGGAGGCTCGGGGAACCCGACCCTGTCGCTCAGAGAAAAGAGCCGTCTGGATTGGAGGTTTGCGGAACGTGTTTTTCAGGCTTGCTGCCTTTTTTTAACTCCTCCCATCAGGCGGATCGCTTCGTGGAAGTTTACTCCGCCAGCAACCCGCAGTCCACTGAGGTGTGCATGCTTAGAATACCTCAGTAATGAATAATGGATCTTTACTGATTATTTCTTTAATAGGTTTCACCTGATTTCTTACAGCTAACCAGGGTTATAATAGTTTTGGATTTTACACTATAGTTTAGTTTTAGTTAGTTTTTACTTTTTTTTCTCTAATTCAGTTAGTTTTAATTAGTTTTCAGAGTGGTTTTGCTCGTTTTTATTAGTTTTTATTTTTGGTTTCATGCTTAGTTTTAGTTAGTTTCAGTTAGTTTCAGTATTAGTTTTAGTATTTTCATACCTGATCAGGTGTAAGATTCAAGGCGCAAAAGTGACTATTGTGTAATGAAAACTTGACAAAAGATACAGTTTAAAGAAATATAGTCAACAACCAACTGTTCACAAGACATGCTAAATGTGTGTAATATTAAGGACACACATGAGCATAACCAGGGAGAAACAAAGAAAAACATGAACTCCCAAACTCAATAAATTCTACAATAAACTCCACAATAAACTTCAGCATCAGTGCAGCAGATTAATAACACCTACATGTGGTGTTAAACAAAAACAAACTCTTTGAAGGAGTCAAAGCTCAAATCCAGCTGCATCCTGATGTTCTCACCACCTGAAGCTGCTTCTGTTTTGGAGCTAGCTTGGTTAGATGCTCGCTAATTAAACCTGCAGGGTCTTTGCGGCCTCTGTACACAACCTACAGAAGTTGCCGACCTCATGTCCGCATTTATGCTTGTGTAGCTGGATTGTGTGTGTTATTACCTTGTGGTCGTGTGCAGGTGTTTGTACTCAAAGAACCTCCATACAGGACTCGGCAGACCGCAGCCATTACTTTGCGGACCAGCGCGGTGAGCGCACGCACATGCGCACTCACACAGTTGTCCTGTGGCGCTCCCAGCTTAAACTCGGAGAGCGGAAACAATGATTTCATATCAATCCACAAGGCTTAAAAAAACCCCCCCAAAAAAACAAGTAAATGAAAGTCAGTTTATCGATAATTTCAGTTAGTTTTAGTTAGTTTTGTAAACTCACAATTCAGTTTTATTTAGTTATCGTTTTTTCCTTTTAATTATAGTTTTTATTTATTTCAGTTAACGACAATGTTTTTTCAATTTCAGTTTTCGGTATTTCGTTCGTTTTCGTTAACTATAATAACCCTGCAGCTAACAAAGTGAAATATAATCAGGTTCAAAAGCATAAACCAACGCACAGGTGCGTCAGTGAGGAATGTGCTCAGCCTGGACAGAGCCAATGAGCTGAATCAGTTTTTCAGCAGGTTCAGTACTGCACCCCCTGTTGCCCCTCCTCACACAGCACACATTTGGAGGGGAGTCTAAATACTGTAAATCACATTTATTATATTTATAATAATAAATAATATATAATAATAATTATTACATTTATATTTTCAAAACATATTATTCCCCCGGTCATCCATATCCTTCCACAGTATGTCCCTAACTTTATGTCCCTAAAAGTTATTCACATTTCAAGCTCCATGTTATTCTTGGACTCAGTTGGAGTAACTTTGCATTATTCACAGTTCAAAATAATCCTTCTTTGTCTTATTCTGGCCCTCGTTCCAGCGCCATAGACTGTTTAAGGGCCTCTTGCTTTACTTGGTGGCCCCTGGTAAACACAAGGCCTGCAGGACTGCTGTGTGCCACCAATGACTGTTTCAGGGATATCTGCTCAGTGACATAAAACAGAGATAAGAGTGTGAAAAAGTGTGTCTGAAACTGAGTATTTAGAGCTGTGTGAAGCCTCAGCTTTTGTCTTGTAAATATACCGATCTCATTATTTAATTTTTTGGACCATATGAACATTAAATATGACAGAAAATAGGGAAAAATCATAGTGGGTCCACTTTAAAAGTTGTTGACAAGAGTCATTTCTATTGTATCTACATGTATAGACACACCTGAATTCCTGCAGTGATTTCAGTGACAGATGATGATGAAATTAATCGCCTGACTTCCTTATTGCACAAAGAGGAACTTTGAAAAACACTTGTTTTGTAGTCAGCTTCCACTGTAGTCCAATGAAAATCTAAGTAGACCTCATGATTCACCTTTAGCAGCAATCACATGCATTTGTTTTTAAATGATTTTATCAGTCTCACATCATTGTGGAAGAATTTTAGCCCACTCTGCTTTACAGCATTGCTTCAGTTCACTGAGTTCTGGACTTGGACTGGGCCACTGCAGCATGTCGATTCTTTTTCAGCCCTTCTGCTGCAGATCTGCTGCTGTGCTTTGGATCACTGTCCTGCTGCACGACCTGATTCGGGCCAAGCTTTAGCTGCTGAACAGACGACCTCACACCTGACTCCAAAAATCTTTGGTATGAAGAGTTCATGGTGAACTCATACGACTTGCCCAGGTCTTGTGGCTGCACAACAAGCTTTTGGGCTTTATCTATGCTTTATTTATTTTATATATATATATAAAAATATTAATTATATATTTATATATATATGGCCTCTATATATATATATATATATATATATATATATATATATAAATATTAATTATATATTTATATATATATGGCCTCCCAGGGACTGCTGCTGAAAATGAGCCTGTATGCCTGTGTGTGCTGTCACTTTGGGAGTAAAATGAAAATGTGAGAAGTCTTAAATAAAAGACAGAATCAAACACAGACATTTATTTCAACACAGTCATTCATACATAAGGAGATGAAATAAATATACATCAGGAAATAACAGCACAGCTTTCCTCTTACATGTGATATGTTCTGCATATAGAATAATGGAGTTCAGTAAACCTTCGACTTATTTTTGTTCTGTCCAGACTCAAAAACAATCTTGATTCTCAGGTCAAAGTCAAAAAATGGAAGAAAAAGAGCAGAAACATCGCTGCGTTTTGAGTTTAGGGGTAACTTAGCGTGGCTGGAGATATTCCAGCTAAAATATCCATTTAACAGTCATATCTGAGTGCAAACACGCAAATTCTTTAAACTTTATAAACAGTGATCCCAAATTTTCATTTTTAATGTTTTTGCCCCACACTTATTACTTCATTAAATGCATGAAAAAGCAGCACAAACAAGTCTCCTCTCTGAGCCTAAAGAATTACATTTAATCACATTTCAAAGAGTTAACATACAAAGAGAAACATCCCCCAAAGTCCTCATATGTAAATATTTAATGTATCCATGTATTTTTACTGTATGATTATTGGGAAAAAAAGGATTTTGGCCCCATAATATTGACACATCCTTGGAAAATAGTGTAAAACATAACTAAAAAGAAGGCACAATCAAAATGTGTTAACATTTCTCATTATTTTGCAGTACTGAATATTAATGATGGGTATCTGAATAACTCGTGCATCAAAGACAAACAGAACGTACTGTGCATCACTTTTGTGTAATTGTGACGGTTAAGACGACGACACTGATGTGACAAGCAAAGTAAAGAGTGTTAATGGATGCTTTTCCACTGCAGGAACAGCACAGGCCCCGGGTCAGCCTGTTTCTGTGAAGGAACCACGAGCGCAGATCCTTCTGAATGCAATACGAGGGGTCAAACAGGTCTACAAAGCTGTGGTTTTTCTCCAGAGCTAGAACATCGTTTGATTGTAGCATTACAGCTCCTACCAGACTACTACTAGTATGCTTTGGTTCAGGAACCCATGGTTAACTATGTTGCCGTTTGTTTTGTGGCAAACTTTACAATGTTTCAGTGAAAAGAAGTTTTGCTCCTTTTCGTTCTACAAGGTGGGTGGCTGTTCAAAGATGTTCTTGTTCTAAATCTCAAAAAGCAGTTTTCAGGGTAGTTAAGAACCTCCGAGTACCTGATCTCACCCTGGAGTGCACACTAACCCAGAAACAGCCCCAGAGGAGTTCCTGAGTTTGGAACAGGTGAATGCACCTGTTAGTTCCTGCAGTGGAAAATGGCCAACTCCATTTTGGCTACAATCCATGGCAGCAACCTCCACCTCTGACGTGCCCTTTTTTTGATCTCGTGGCTGAAGCAGAAATCAGAGGGATTAAAGTCACTGCTCAGTAACATTTGGCTGAATCACGTCAGCTTCACGAGGCTCTGAGCGCCTCTACATTAGTGCAAGAGAGTCTGGCTACTGCAGCACTGAGGCTTATAATAGCTTCATTTTTTAAGTCAGTTAGGGCACACAAACTCATAATTGCACTTGAGGTTATGTCATGTAAAAGCTAAATTTAGTTTGCTGTACGCTCCGTCAGCTCAGCCCAGCACCGTCCCGGCTGAGCGCGCTCAGTCCTGCAGATCCCTCTCCATGTACTTCCTCATCCGCTGACAGCGAGGACAGGACTGCTCATCAACCTTGCAGCTGCTGTGAAACAACGCTTTACAATCTTTACACCTGGGGAGGAGAGGGTGGGGGGGCAACAATGTTAGCATACTCTCAATCTTTTGTTTCTTTGTCCTCAAACAGACGGCGTATAATTTTCACTACAGCTACAGTGAATGCCTAAAGAGAAAGAAATACATATAACGGTGGCAGTATTCAATCTTTTGTGTACAGAAAATGTTTCTCCACAATTTTTCCAAGAATACAAAACACAATTTTAAACTAAGAGAAACTAAACTAATAAACTAAGATCTGTTTCCAACAGTTCTGAAGACAGCTGGGAGGAACACTGATTTTCTAAGATACTGTACATTAATATATTTTAAGATAAGGCAATTATTTATAGTAATGTTGTTTGATTTTACGTGGCATAAAGCACTTCTTTGGTAAAGCTGAGCCAGTGATTGCAGTGATCACACTACACTCGCTCCTGCAGCCTCACACCTGTTTTCTCCCATCATGGAGGGAGACACACACCTCCACACTACGGAACGAACCGCCATTTTCAACACGCCAGACTCCACTGACAAAACTGTTCATTTTACACTGCAGAAGCAGGCGGCTACTTGGTCCAACATGGTAACTAAAACATTAAGTCACACAGTGCCTTTCAACAGCTGTCCTTCCTCACATGGGGCAGGACATGCTCTGTAGTACAGCCGATGGAGGTGTCTGGATTAAGAGTGCAGGAGGCACACTCGACTCGACCAACCTTCCTGAGCACTGCAACGGCCCCGAAACAAGAAACCAACTTTGTTTGCATTTTGTTTTGATTAGTTACAAGATGGCACTGAGACCTGCTACGATGTACGGTTTGGAGACGGCGGTGCTAACAAAAAAGACAAAAGTCAGAGCTGGAGGTGGAAGAGCTGAAGATGCTAAGATGTTCACTGGCAGTGACAAGATTAGAAACAGGGACAGCTCAAGCTGAGCAGTTTGGAGACAATGTTAGAGAGGCAAGGCTGAGATGGTGCAGAGGAGGAGGGATGGTGGATAAACTGGACAAAGGATGTTACAGACAGAAGTGCCAGGCAGGAGGAAAAGAGGACGACCACAGAGAAGATTCATGGATGCAGTGAAGGAGAAGGATGGTAGAGACAGGGCGAGATGGAGGCAGATGATCCACTGTGGCGACTCCTAAAGGGAGCAGCTGAAAGAAGATGATGATGATGATTTTGGTCCGTGTGCTTTAATAAGAGTGTCTCGCCATTCAGATTAAAAATATGAAGATCATTTTGGCTCCATAATCATTTAGTTATAGTCTTCACTGCTTGTTTTTGTCCTGTATTTACACTTGGCTGTAAACCATGGTAACCAGCTACAGATGGAGGCGACCAGAAAGCAGAAAAAACAAAGGAAAGAAAAGGAGCCGAGTTTTCCTACAAGACTGAACACTGAGGTCAGAGCCGGTGTTCAGCATTTATTTAAGCAACAAGGCTGGCCTCATTATGGCAGCTTGACCTTTCTCCTCTCTTTATTAAACTGTTGTCTCTGGGGTTCAAATAAATACAGCAAAAGAAACAAATTATTATTTAAGGAATGAATGAGGTGTGAAGAGTGATGCGTCTGGATAACAAACCTTGTGATCCTCTCAAACTGAAAGGGGAAGATGGTGTCATCAGAGTGGCATAGCTGACAAATGAAGCCGCGCTGGGTGCAAAGGTCACAGCTGAACACATGGTTGGAGGCGTGCTGCACCAGCGTGCGCAGGAAGTTTACATACTGGCCCTCTGCTACCTGGAAACAAACAACACAAACAGATGCTCATATGTAGATGCTTTAAGGTGCAGAGGGAGGATGCAGGGGAAATGAGCCAGAAGGTTACCTGTCGCAGGTCCTTGACACTGTACAGGTGGATCGACTCCAACAGGTAAGTTCGCTGTCCCATCCTAGAGAAAGAGAGAGAGAGAGAAATGAAAGGGGGGGGGAAAAAAGCACCTGAGTACTTTTAAAGACATAAAAAGTGTTTTTATATCTTTCAGTGAAAGTATTGAAAGAAAGAAAAAAAAAAAAATAAAAACATTGTAGCCTGGAATGATTTATTATTGTAGACACTATAGAAACACACACCTGGCTTGGAGTTTCTTGCAGGCTCCGCTGCGGCAGGTACGCAAGTAGTCACCCAGAAGGCACAGCTTCTGCCTCTGGACGTGTGCCTGACCCATCGACTCAGCGTGCTCAACCAACTCAGGGTTCAGCTGCTCCAGATTGAGCAGAGGCTCTTGTTCTATGTGATTCAGGAGCCACAGGGCTTTCTTCGACACCTGCACAGACACACAAACAGTCTCATGAGGCTGACCTGTTGCTTCAAAGGTTTACTTAAAAAGGTAAAACAACTGGTTTAACAGTTATAAGTGGATTATGGTATAGTTGCAAAGTCTCTCTAGAACACACTGGTAAAATATGAGCCTATATCCTAAAAGACAACAAAAGAAATTTACCCAAAGAAGACTAAAAAAATAAAATAAAATTGTAGAACTGCACATAGTTTGTACTGCTACTCAACTCTGCGCCAGCAGAGGGCGCTGTACACCTGTGTGTGAACAGCACCTTAGAGCTCCAACTGCTTTTGAGCAGCAGGGACAGTCTGACATCAGACTGCCTCAGAATATTAACATTGTGTTCGCACATATTAGTTTAATCTGTTCTTCAGTTACTTTCAGGTTTGCACTGTAACAAAGTCAGGTTTGAGTCACCTGTACAGGTAAAACCTCAAAACTTGCAAGTAATAAAAAGTTATTTAAGCTCATTAGATTCCCGACTGTGACCAACTGCTCAAAATTTGTGTCTGAATATTGATTTGTGTTTGGTTGATTATTAATTTGCTGTAACAATGCTTCTTAGCAATAAACCTTGTAAACCAATGGAAAGCCTGTTTATTTGCCCTTAAATGGAGCCACATGTGAGTCTGTGGTTTGCACCCATGAAACATGTCGTTCTCCCACTCCACACCATGAGCCTGCCTCAACAATGTTCAAACCTCAACTGAAAACATTTGTTATTTTTTGTTAGAATGTCCCTTTATTTTTTTTTAAATTCCTTTTCCCAACAAGTTTTTTATGCTTAAATGCGTTCTGTAAAGTCACTCGTCTGTTATGCAGCCAGTTAAACATGATTTCTGTGTGTTGCACCTACCTCTCTGTGGGTGAGGTCCCAGTTGTGCACCATGCGTGAGGGGATGATGGTGGTGTCACCTTTGTGGCATGACTCACAGTAATACTGGCCTGAAAACTCGCATAACCGGGCTCTGCCCAGCGACAGTCCGATCTGCTGAGGACAGCCTGCACGACACAGCGAAACACGTCTCAGTCTGAGTCACATCCACTCACAATGAGCCCGATTCTCCTTTCACACACTCAAACACATATATCCTGATTTATAAGATCTGTTCTCATCTGGCTTACTGACAGATCTGCGAGTGTGGGTCCTGACATTTATTCCTTCTCTCCATCTCTAAAGCTCTTCCTGATCTGGGGAAAAAATATTTGTGTTGTGTTTCTGCATAAAAACAGAGGCAACAAAGAAAAACTAATATGGATGAAACTGTGGCTACACAGGTCGTAAACGTCACATGAGAGGCTAAAGGTGAGAAAACGTCACCAACAGCTTGCTGTTATACAACAAATAATAATCATTAACTCAGAGCAAATTCCACGTTTGCATATTGCTCTGTGTTTTTGATAGTCTCAATAAGAAGGCATCACCTTTGAATATTTGCAGTGTTTGCTTTGCTTTGCCAAGGATCTTAAAACTCCAGAGTTTTAAGATCCTTGGTGGGAGTGGGACATGTGCAAAGGAACAAAATTATGTTTCTTGAATAACTGCTGAGGAAAAACAGATATTTAATTGGTTTTGTTCAGACATTTAGTTTTAATATTTTTAAGTTTTACATAATGAGACCAACAGTTCTTCCTTCAGCTGTAAAATATTTTTAAAATAATTTGAACTGTTACAGGGAGCTATGGACCCCAAGAAAAATAGCTAATGCAAGAGCAAAGCTAAAGATGATCCTAACGAACGCAACGGAGCCAAACTGAAGCGAACGACTGGACCGGAAGACCCGGCATTACACTCCTTCTGCACGACACACTGATTTTATCTACACACTCAAAACCAAACTAAACACAACAGGAAATGAACAGAGTCACTTTTTCAAGTCTTAAAACAATCGGCCTTTGAACACTGACAAGTAATAAAAACAGTTTTAGTTAGTGGGGCAAAAAGCTGTAGCTCTAAAGTGTAACCAGCACACAACTTTGTTTAAAACTAAAATGAGGCTTCAGCAGTCTGAATCCATGCACATCTTCAGTTTTCTTAATGATACTTTTATTGTCGTAGCCTAGACTGGATGGTGTCCCCAGCATGGATCCTGCATTTTGAAGCTTCAGCATTATCGATCTGGACGCCAATGTGTTAGTTTTGTAACATGACCAATATTTGAATAAGGGGTTGAAGAGCAAAGCTATCAGCCAATGTAAGCAAGCTCTAGCCACAGACTCACACAAAGACACAAAAAACTGAACACACACAGATTTTTTTCCATGCCAATGTTACCTGCACATTTGAAGCTCTGCGTGTCCAGCCCCTTCTCTGAGGGAACTTTGCAGAGGTGGACTAGAAGAGCTCCATCTTCTTTCAGCCTGTGCTGCACCAGTCTGTACAGATTCCCAGTCACTTCCAAGGGTACCTCAGAGCCTTCATGCTCCCCGTTCTCCAGGTAGGAGTCCAGAGCTTGTCGGATCAAAACCCTCCAAGAGCGAGCCTCCTCCGCATTCTCTGCTCTCAATCTAAGCGTCTCTCTGATGGTCAGGAGTTTGAAAAACGACGGTCCTCCCAGAGCGACATCAGGAACCACATCCCGAATTTCCTCAATAGGGTAGTTTAGCCGCTGCAGCTTTCTTCCTTCTTGTACCAGAAATCCTTTAAAGGTTTCCAAGGAGAGGGAGAAAACCATAGGTGCCCACTGACGGGCCTCAGGGTCTGTGGAGAAGTACAGAACAGCTTCTTTGATGGCATCCGTTTCCATATCTGTAGTCCAAGTCCAGTCAAATTCCTGCAGAGAAGGAGGGGAATCCTGCCCTCCACATCTGTCAGAGGCAGCTGGGCCTCGCTCGGGGCTGGAGGGGGCAGATGATGGAGAAGAAACTGCACGTTCATCCACACCATTCTCACAGCAGGTCTGCAGCACCTCCCACTGCTCGTCTGCACACGGTGCTTTCCGGCATTTGTTGACAGCCTCAATAATCCGGTCCACCCAGTCTTCAGCTTCGTCACGATTGGCTGCACGGAGGTAAACCCGCTTCCCGGGAAAAATTAACTCAAATCGCCCCTCAGGTGAGGTGATGCGAACGTCTTCGCATCGCAGCAGGGAGCAGTTGTCGTGGCATGTCCGCTCCTCCGCGTTCACATACAGGCGGAACTCAAAGGGCGACAGCTCGCAGTAGTAGTCGCGCCACAATCCCACGGCGCTGCGCCGTTCCAGGTGACCGAGCTTCAGCAAACCTCGAAAGGGATTCGACAGTCCTGAGAAAACACACACACACACACACACACACACAGACGGAGGTAACAGGAAGTTCTTTATCCACAGTACCGGCCAAAGGTTTGGACACATTCACCAATCATATGAATAACAACAAAAATGTTTGCCTGAAAACAAAACAATGAGGAGAAATCAACTGAGAGTGAAGTCAAGGCTTTATCCATCCCCAAACTGTCAGAACACGTTTATGGTTTCTGAAAATTACTCTGTCGTGCAGGCAATCCAAACACACAAATCATAAACTATCCCAATTTAGTCTTCAATAGGGTTACTCATCAGTTTTGACTGTGGCCTTGCGGGGTTAACCCTAATATGAGTCGGAGGAAACAGGATTTTGACTCGTTGTGGTTTAATAAAAATAACATTAAGTCTTCACTAGCAAGTCCCCTCAACTGACTGCTAACCATCCACCACACAGTGATGCAACGCAGAGAAGCTACAAACAAACACCTTCTTTCTAGTATCCATACACATTCACCTTCCAGTGAAGGCATCGGGAGCAACCCGGGGTTCACTATTCTGCCCAAGGATATTTTGGCGTGCAGACCAGGGCAGCCAGGAATCAAACCACCAACCTTCAGATTAGTGGACGACCTGCTCCATCTCCATCTCCTGAGCCACAGCCACCCCACCCCTCAATACAAGAGCTGACACTGAATTTCTGTCCAACTATTCATCACGCTAGAGTTCATATTAGCAGTATGAACGCACAACAACAACAACAACAACAACAACAACAACAACAACAAAGACCTGCAAAGCATGTGGACACCCCCAGTCAGCATTTCAAATTCAATATATCTGCCTCAACAGAGATAGAAGTTAAACAGTGACAAGTCAAAAAGTTAAATCTGTTACAAGAAATGATTAAACAGCAGCTTTTATTAACAGCACGATTTTTTTTAAATAAAGAAAATCAAAAAAGATCATAGTCATGTACTTTGTCACAAAATTTCCCATCACATCCGTCACCATCAGCACTGTTTGTCTTACACTTTCTTTTTCTTTCTATTTTTAAAAGCAGGCCATGTGACACCATCCAGGTGACATCCAAGAAATGCAGTATTATCACATTCCAGAGCGACGTGGCCACGCCCCGAACATCATGTTACCACAGGTGTTTCCTCTTTTGATACCTAAAGGTGATTACCTGCTGGGAAACGTTTGTTTAAATCTCAGTCCACACTTTCAGCCCTGCGGGAATTTTGTGCCGTATCTTACTTTCTGTGTTATGCTTCAGTGGCTGACCACGTGTGCTCACACCCGAGGTACCAGCAGCGCTTTGGAGCAACGATTTGGGCTCCTGTTTAGTTCATTCTTTAACACCACTGTTTCTTCCCCTGATGTAATGATGTAGCTGTGGTGGAAACGTTCAAAGAAACAGCAGAGCATAAACACGAGCACCGCTGCGTGGGCGTCACCACTCGGCTGTTTTGGGTTTGTAATGGGGCGGGGGGGTATATTTGTTGAAATGCATTATGTAGCATGTAGCCCTTGTGATACTGAGCCTAGCTTCTATGGTGTGAATCTGAACATCGTAGGTCATATTAATCGAGTTATGACCTGCATTAATGTTTCTGTGACGATGATGATGATGATGATGATGCCAAGGCTACGACAATAAAACAGCTGAGCTAATCTTAAACGGTTATGGGATCTGGTAAGGGTCTTCAGACAGTGATTTGGCTCTATCTGAGCAGCCCAGCTTGTTAGTTTGAGTGTTTGTGGACATTATTTATAATTACACACATGAAAACTTTGTGTTTAGTGTGAACACTTTGACAGCTGAAGGAATACTAAAAGAGAACAACTGCTGCAGCCTGATGATGTCATCTTTTAATGGATCCACTGTCTCACCACCAAACTTTTTTTTTATTTTTATGTAGCATGAAGTCTTACATCTGTAATTTTAGTATAGAAGCTTGTGCTGCATAATTAAAGGACCTGAGTCTTTATTATTATTCCCACATTGAGCTGTGACTGCTGTAAACTGTGCCCGGCGCCCAAAACTCTTTCTATAGCCCACCATCAAATCATTTATTGTTCTTAACCGTTTCATTGTGTTTCAGAGCTTGCAGATGGTGCAGGTACCTATTTGTCTGCGATGGACGACCCTCGGGCGAGGCGGTGAGAAGCTGGGCTCAGCTGAGGGGGCGGAGGGAGATGCCTCGTCGCTGTCCAGCACGTTCTCCAGGTGGGGCTTATAGATGTCGTCGTCTGAGATCCAAGAAGAGTGCTGTGAACAGCAGGAGAGAAGACTTCACTGAGCGTTAGGAATCGAAAAGCTTTCATTGATTTGTTAACGGTAACCAATGCAGAAAACACAGCGATGAGACTGTCAGTGAGCAGAGCGCACGGTTCCCCTTTCATCGTGTGTCTTTGGGCTTAGTGGTGAAGAAGCTGGAAACAGTGATCTCTTAGTCATGTAAATGTAAGTGCAAACGAGTCTATCTGGACTAATTTTAACAGATTTCCCATAACTAGGGTATAACCTCTGTTCAGGTGAGACACTGCGACATCCTTCAGCTTTTCCTGTTTGCAGATCACACAAACAGTTAACACAGAACTTCATTTTCACTGTGGACATCTGATGGTATAGTGTGGCTATTTTCTGTACTCCATTTTATCACCAACATCTCGCCACAGGAGTGGTTTCATTTCACTGCTGACATGCCTGGCAGTCCATTATACGGACACAGCAGCAGGTTGGCGTGTTCTCTACGCAGGTTTCTGCTGGGTGCTCAAGCTGCCTCACTGTGGATGTGAGGACCCCGGTTCTAGTAGATCTGATGCTTTGCACAAGTGGAATCTAAGATATAAGCCAAAAAGAGAGCAGCCATACACAGAAACACCACGACTTCAACTCTTTTTTTTTTCTAGCAATAATTCTGATTTTAATTCAAATCTGTGTGTTAAAGAAAAACATACAGAACAGCAGGCAAAAACAGGAAGTGTTTTATAGATGCAGGTGTAGAGTCTAACAAATCACTACTGCTTCTGACCACCATGGTGTTCTTGGTCACCTTTAGTCACATGACAGCACCCTGCACTGGCACTAACTCCTAGTTAAGAAAATGAATGGATGGATGGACACAGCAGTAGGGAAGACTTTTCTAAGTAAGACTAATGTTGCTATTTTCCCACCACCGAGGTGCCGGTGCTCGTGCCAGTGTCAGTGTCAGTGAACCGACAAAACACTTAAGAACGGGCCCGCATTTCCACCGAATTTCTGTGAACTGCTCCTTTACATATGAGTGAGTGTGTGTGTGTGTGTGTGTGTGTGTGGGGGGGGGGGGGGGGGGGGGGGGGGGGGGGGGGTCCTCATCTGGACACGAAGCTGAAGCGCACAAACGTGGGAGAACACGCTCCCCTTTCTGTGCTGCGAACACGTTTTAGGGTCCAAACCAAACTACTGCAGCATCTGTGTGCAGCACAGAGGGAAACACAGACAGCGATTAGAGCAAGACGACAAGTACGCACTTTGTGTCCTTTTATCTGTGATATGAACTGATACAAAGCAGCAAGTTCAGCCTTAGAGCCCAACCTAATTCACAGCTGTGAAAATCACATCTCTTTTCTCATGTAATACACATGTAATACACATGTAACATGGTAGAAAACTTGATGTTGAGATGGCAGAGTCACGCCCTTCTGCAGCTTTTGTCACGCGTTCTTGGTTCGAGATCAGCTAGTTTGCGGGGCTGGAGTTGAACCCGTTTTTGTGGCCGAGCACCGAGTGCTTGAGCACTGAAAACCCGCCTAATGGTTCAAATAAAGGCACCGGCACCCAGTCAGTGGAAAAAGGCCTGAGACTCCTCTCACTGAGTGGCTTTAAGATGGAAAATTAACCACTTTCAACCAGTTTTCCATTAATTGAGGTTCTCTCAGGCTTTTTCCCCAATTCATGACTCACCAGTTTCCAGGATTCCCAGTTGAACAGCACACTTGTGATTTTGTGCAACAACATTCATGATTACCGTTTTACACTGTGATCCAGAAGCACAGATTTTATGAGCTGATAATGAGTCTATGACAGAGTCCTGATAAAGTTTGTGGTTTAGCCCAACAGCTACCCTCTGTGGATGTGTTATACTCACTGTAAATGAATCTGAGGACGTCTTCCTGCTCAGGACAGTCGCAGAGCGACACGGGCCCTGTTGACCTGCAGAGTCTGAGCTGGTTTTCTCTGAGCTCCCTGGTGTCTTCTCTTCAGGCTCACTGCTCTCCTGAACACGAGTCACAGTCACTTCCTCCACAGGCTCTGCCGGCTCACTGCCTGTTGAGACAAGATCTGCGTCCAAATGTAACTCACAAGAGGGACTACTGCGGACTTCAGCGGGGTACGGATTATCATCAGATGATGGCAGTTCAATAGATGCTTCAGTTGGCTCTGAGTCAGAGTGTGGGGGTTGGTCCACGGGTTGTTGGGATGGTGTAGCGGGACCCTGGATCTCACTGTCACAGAAAACACCCGTTTCTGAGAACTGAGCGGGGCCGATGCAGGAGACGAACGAGTCCTCCTGCGTGGAGTCCTGACTGCAGTGTCCACTCTCACGGAAATCAGTCAGCGAGCTGCAGACACAGACAAGTCATGACATGCATTTTACTGGAAGCGTAAATTAAAAGAAGCCTGTGTAGACCGCAGACCAAACCCAACAAAAACACTGTAAAATGGAGCCGTCAGTGTGCGAGCTGGTTATTGGCTGGCTTCCGGCCCAGCACCTGACACCATTTTGGTGGGAAAGTGTGTGTATTTTTCTAGTTTTCAAATGGAGACCACTTCTTGCCATGATTAACACACTTTTTGTGCTCTGGCATTAGAACAGCAGGACGGGGCATATGGGACTGACTCAAAAATATACTACAAAGTGGGACTCATTCTGGTGCAAGTCTTGGACAACTGAAACAGAGGAAAGCAGACACACCGAGCATCAGGCACACAGGTCTTATCTTTGATTATCTTTGATTTGGACATTTTGCTGGGTTTTGCTGGTAGAAAGGAAAATTAAGAGCATCAGCAGCCACGTTGTTTAACTCCGTTTTTGATCATTTTGAAGCAAATAACAGTTTAAATACGTATACATACTCTTTCTGTGGCCTCTCGGTGCCAATGTTGACATTAATGGATGCTTCCAGGTCACACGGAGACCACTGCCCTCCTGTCGGGCTGCGGGGGTCCTGTCCCTGCAGAAGGCTGTCAGAGCTCAGGCTGGAGGAGAGCTGAGAGGAGCCTGTGGTATCCAGGCTTAAATTAGAGGAATGAAGAGCAGTCTCACTCCCTTGTAACAGATCTGATCCCCTCCCCAGTAAAACCGGGCAGCCTCTCTGCACATCCGGTGCATCTGAAGAACTCGATGACTGAGACACCGTATCCCACAGTTCCTTGCATACGGGCTTGGAGGTGGGATGGCCTCCACCATTGAGGGGCAGGTTGAGTAAGTCCGCCTGGGACAAGGGGCAGAGTCCGGCAAGAGCCAGAGGCGTGGTGGTCCACTCGTTGAGGACAGACGACTTGTAAGACAGGCTGAATGTGAGGGAGGTCAGACCCTGGAGGTAGCTGAGCAGAACTTCTCGCTCCTCCGGGTTCAGGAGCAAGGCACTGGGCTGATAATGGGCCTGCAGCTTGGAGTCTTCCCGGAACAACGATGCGAGGTAGCACTCCAGGAGGCCGTGGTTAAGAGCCAGCCGGAGCCACGCTCGGCAGCGACCCACATCAGTGCCCACAAAGCTGATCTTCTCCAGCTCGGTGATCACATCACTGGGGAATTAAAAGAGAATGTTAAAACACTTTGGACTGCATTTCTGCAGAGTAATGACTTAAATCAGTCATGCTTGAATTTAAGAATGGCATCGCTCACTAAAAAACTATACTTACAGTCTAACAGCCAACCTGCATACATTCAATGCAGAAACTGAGGGTCACGCTTTGTGATTTAAATGACCTAATTTCTCTGGACCTATGGGACACAGTGACAGACACTGTTTGGCCTATAAAGTGTCTGAACACTGTGGGAAAAACTATTTCCTCAAGCCAGAGTTCAAATCTTCATGTGAATTTTTTGGAGGGAAAAGTCCCACCTTGGTTCTGACTTACCGGTGGGTGACACTTTTAAGGAGGCTCCAGAAAAAAGGCTGAGGGAGGGGTCCTCGGTCCCCTTTCCTACTCCCACCTCGAGACTCCGAGCGGATGTACTTGCTCTTGATCCCGTGGATGAAGACGGCCTCCAGGGCACAGCAGAGGAGGTTAGCGTCGCCATCTTCGCTGGTGACCACCAAGTCTGAGGTTACATATCGTTTCTGCAGGGCCTTCAGCGACTGTGCCAACTTCTCTTTGATCTGAGAGACAAGAGGAAAACAATAAATAAATCAGCTTTCTCTTCAGGTACTGACAGGAAGCAAACGAGAATTAATTCCTGTTCACCCACAGAAGACATTTTTATTCATACATGCGGCACTTTGTTGCATTTCAATCCACAGTGTAATGACAAACAAGCAGAGCCAGATCATCAGCTGTGTTGTTATGAAACTTAACCTGTATATCACACAGTGTCACATGCCACCCACTGTCAGCTGACGGGAAAAGAACAAAAACATTACAAGCAACCCTACTTTAGGTTGCCGGCTAAAAGCAGCTGCTTTTGCAACACTCGGAGTCGGGACATGAAGAGCTCTTGATACAGAGCACTGAAGCACTCTGCCCTCGCTGTGCTTGACTTCTTAGAAAAGATTAAAAAAATCCACGCAGCAGCATGTTGTGCAGTTTCTGCAAAACTAGAACTACAGGATTTTCCCAAAGTCCAAACTGGGCCATATAAGCACAGTTGGTCCAACTACGGTCCAAACAACGAGTCTGCGTTGCCCTACGTAACGATGTGAGGTCTCAGAGCCTTGTTAATCCTTCTTAAATAAACACAAAAGGGACTTACATTTAAATAAAAAAAAATGAAAAATACATTTTTCCTTTCTTTAAAAACATACCAACTGTAACCCTGGGGTTTTCCTGGCTCAACGCCGGCGCCTTGAGGATGACTAAGCACGACTGGCTCACATATAGTTATGGAAAAAAATATCCTCTTGCTCTTTTTGGTACAAAAAAATTTATTTTAGGTTTGGGTATATTAAGCCCTATTTTAAAAAAAAATGGTTACAAATATTTAATCACAGTCCTGGTCATTTTTCTTGGCTGATGGCTAAAACCTCTTTGGTGGGGGTAAAGGATCATTTTATATCTGCATCATCAGTTTCATGAGCCTGGGAATGCCTAGTTTGAACATTTCTGTGAATCCTGTGAAGTCTACCTTTCAGGTTAGAGTTCGATCCAACTCTGTGTTGCCTAAAAGGAGGTTTTTATTAGAGAAGGTGCAGTTTGAGGTAATTTTTTCTCCCTTTCCTCTCATTACAGAGACAGGATTCCCAAAATGCAGCCCACAGACCAGCGATGGACTTTAACAACGCTGTGTACAGGCCCGAGAACGCAACAAGGAACCAACACTGTGTGTTATATGATCATACAGCAGCGTACCACAAATCTGCTCAAGGTGGAACAGGAAATGCAGACGGTGTTCAGAAATTTAAATGTGGTACGTGGCTGAAAAAAATTACACACAAATCACAGTTATGAAGATAATCCACCAGCCTCTGAACAAACACAATAAGAGCAATAACAGTGTTGTTTTCTCACAGTGGTTGCTCCCCCCCCTCCAAAAGTGCAGTCACACAGTGCAGCGCCACACAAATAAACTTACGCCTCGTGCAAAAGGTTTAAGATAATGTGTGAGGAAAAATATTAAAAGCAAACAGCAAATATTAGCCAAACCTTTCCTTAAGTAAGTGATAGTAATCACATGTGATAAGTAAGTGAACTCTGCACTGCAGTGGTTTTATATTAGTGTTCAATATACAGACACAAAGCGTGCTAACAGAAAGTTCCAGATTTGTGAAACAGTGATGCAGACACAATCCATCTGCTGTGTCTGCCCCAAAAACTGGAAATATTTCTGCAACGAATGCAAATGTTTCACTTTAATTGTTCAATACCTGACTCTTGGCTCGCTTTAACTCAGTAAGGCCCTCTGACAAAAACATGCCCACCCCGATAATGAAGAAGAAAAGACTTTAAAGGTTTTTTATGTTCACCTGCACTCAGCTCATGCAGATCACCTGAAGTGTGCACAACAGCAGCAGAGAGGTCCACCTGGACCTCTTTTTCCCCTGCCTGCACCTGAAGACCTCCCGTGGTGCCAGGTGAGACTACACAAGACCAGCCTTATGATCAAACACGAGCAAAATCCTCTGTTGATGAGCTTAGCACTGGGATTATGATGAATTTCCACTGCTACATCCTTTATTAGTGACCTTTCAAAACAGGCTGTGCTTTCTTTTTTCTTTTGAGGGGGGGGGGGGGGGGGGGGGGGCGTGTCCCCCACAACCTGAACATCAGTTTATTTCCATTTATTTAAGGCTTTCTAAATCTAACTGAAATCAGAGAGCAGTTTTTAAAACCTCAATAACTGCGTAGCTTCTAACATTACTGAGTAATCCTGTGAATAACTGAATATGATTTTTGCCATAAATAATCAGTCCCATCTGCTCTCCATGTTCTGCGCTTTCCTGTCTGCAACAAAACTGTAAATCGAGTCACTGATTAACACCAAGGGCAGTTTTTGGTGTAATGTCCAACGAATGCACTACTTACATGTCACAGCGTAACTGTGACAGCAGAGGGGGAACAGAACCAGACACAAGGGATTCCTACCTGTTTGACATCTTTAGCCTCAGGTGGAGCATCAGTCTGTGTGGCGAGCATGGCACCTCCTGGGACGGATCACTCCAGCATGGCACACTGAAACACAGAAAGAAGACGATTCCTTTTGGCACTCGCGGGCTTAACTAACGACGACCAAACCAGTTGTGCAAACTTGTATGCTGAATATGATCACGCAGGCATGTGACGAGAAGGAAACGATTTTCCCCTCCTCACTTCGAGTAACCAGCATTCATTACATTTCCCATCACGAGACTGTGTTCTGTGACATTCTGCCACTCCACGCTCTCTGTGAGTGGCCCTCTGAGTCATGTGAAGCGCAGATTAAAGAGGACGTCTGCAGGGAAGTAGCGTCTAACTTCCCCAATCAATTAATCAGCTGAGCATGTGATCTAATCACTCTGACATCATCACACCCAGATAAGACTGCGTTAAACACATCAAGTGCTGTCAGCAAACAGAAGGTCTGTTTACCAAACAGCGGCCGGTTAAGGGTTTCACTTTAAACACCCAAAGCGACACTCAAGCGTTTATTATCTCTGCAGCCGTATTGCCACGGCAGGCACTGGGCGTGTGTGTGTGTGTGTGTGTGTGTGCACTAACGCCCGAAAGGCACGGCTGAAACATCGTAAGCTAAATAGATAAAATAAATAAGTAAATAAACTGTGTAAACCACGAAATGTATAGCAGCTACTTTAAAATATTAAAACATGACCCCAGAGGCGGCTTTTACTAGCTAAGTGTTGCTTACCGAAACAAACAGACGGGCTAACGGGTCCAAAAACAAGCGCGTGTCCTCCTTAAATTAACGTAAACACGTGATCTGCACGTTAAAGGCACAAAAATCCGTGCAGTCACTCTCCATCGCGTCCAAAACACCTAAAAATAGAGCAGAACTTAGCTCGACGTGAGACGCTCGCCTCTGTCCGACTGAAGGCGAAATGCAACATGGGAACTCCGGCTAGACCAGTGATGCGTTCAGGCTCCTTCACAAATGCAGTGAAATTGAGCCTCTTTGTCTTCTTCTTTTGGCTGATCCCTTTAAGGATCACCACAGCGGATCATCTGCGTCCATCTCAGCCTATCTTTTGCATCCCCCTCTGTCACACCAGCCCTCTGCATGTCCTCCTTCACTACATCCACGAATCTTCACTGTAGCCGTCCTCTTTTCCTCCTGCCTGGCAGCTCCATCTTCAGCATCCTTTATCCAATATCCACTATCCCTAATTTGCACATGTCCAAAACCACCTCAGCCTTGCCTCTCTAACTTTATCTCCAAAGAGCTCGACCTGAGCTGTTCCTCTGGTGTGTTCATGTCTAATCCTGTCCATCCTGGTCACCCCAGTGACTCACAATCCTGTCTCTTTGTCGGTGCCATTGTCTCCCATCCGTACATCATAGCAGGTCTCACTACCATCTTGTAGGTCTTCCCTTTCACTCTTGCTGCTATCCTTCTGTCACAAATCACCCTGACACTCATCTCCACCCACTCCACCCTGCCTGCACTCTCTTCTTTACCTCTCTTGTGCACTGTTCTTTGCTTTGGATGCTTGACACCAGGTATTTAAACTCATCCATCTTCACTACGTCTGTTTTTTGCAGCTTCACTGTCACACCTGTCACACCTGTCTCCTTCTCATATCTCATAACTCCACCTCTCCAGGTTCTCTTCCACCTGCTCCCTACTCTCTCTACAGATCACGTCATCTGTGAGCATCATAGTCCATGGAGACTCCTGCCTGACCTCATCTGTCAACAGCATATTTTACTGACATTTAAGTGTCTGTAACTTGCATGCCTGCCCACTTATTTATGTCGATGTTATTATTATTGTTATTATTATTATATCATAAAACTGTCCCGTTTCTTCTCATGAAATACAGCTGCTTCTGGCTGTGATTTTACCTGAGTAAAAAGTAACAAAATATTGTTATTAGTGTTTTGATTATTAAAAAAAAAAATAGAAAACTAAAGTTCATACATGTTTTCGCATTTTATGATAAATTTGTCAGCCTGGAAGATAGAGGACAGCCAATTCAACCAAATTAAGAAGCATGTCTGGGCTGTGGGAGGATACCAGAGTAGAGAAAACCCATGCAGGCACAGGAAGGACACACAAACTCGACACACTGGATTTGAACCCAGAGCCTCCTTCTTTGGAGCCAGTGCTGCACCACTGTGCTGCCACAAAAAAGTGAATAAAGTGAAATAAAACACAATGAAATAGCTTTAGAAAACAAAAACTATCAAATTTTAGCAGTGTAACAGTATTTTTGACCCTGCAGAGTTGAAATAAAGGGTGAACATGAGAGAAGAGATGACTTTCTGCTAAACAGATGTGTCCTGCTGTAAAGGGTTATTGCATCAAGTTTGTGTATGCATTAGAAACACTAGATTATTTTTTAAATGATTTAACCTGACAGGTGTTACATATGTTTGAAATAACCAGATAAACTGTGTTAGTCTGTGGTACGTATTATGATCTCCAACTTAAGCTGATTTACAGTCATTTACTGAGATTTCATCTTTCAAATCTTTGTTGCATTTTCCTTATAAGCGGAACTCACTGCTGCACAGGACGTGAACAGGATGTGAACACAAAATTCTGATATGTAACCCTTTTTTAAACACAGTTTGAACCACTTATAGACTAAACTCTTTTGATTCAGAGGTGTAACTTTTTGATGTATCTTCTGATTTCTGGGTTACTTTTATTCAAGAAAAAAACAATAATTTTGTTGAAAGAAAAAAAAAATACGCAGACGGTAACGCTAACGCTAAACAGAAGGAGCAGAACCTGATACCTAAAGTGGAAGTTGTAGTTTACGAGCAACATTTGAAGGCAGCGCACCGTTTCAGTCGTTGCAGATCTCAGAGCACTTTCTGTTCTCTGTTCACAGTTCCTGTCGCGATCAACAGATTTAATAACACACCGCAACTTACAGACTACTTTACCCCATAACCACTTCACTGTGACCAGAATATTCGTTTCAGAAAATGAAAAAGCATAAACTTCAATCACTCTATGTTGTTTTCTTGCGCAATCAGCTCCACTTAACCTAATTAACCGGCTTGAAACTGTCACGCAAACTGTGATCAGTATTGACCATGTGCATGCTACTGCAGTTGAGCTATATATCCTATTGTTACATGATTATTAAAAAAATTATACTTTAATGGCACATTAATGATGTTAATTGTTAAAAAAATGGGAGGAAGATATCAGTCAAATTCATGTTTAAGTTTGTTTAATGTGTGTTTATTGTCTCTTTTTGTTTACACTCAATATATGAGTGACGGGAGTCACCGTGTAACCATAAGAAGAGGACAGAGGGAAAACCGGTCTGCACTGTTATGGTATTTTATACCAGCTGGCTGCGTGGAAACTGGCCCTTGTTGTCCCTGAATGAGCCCGTTACAAATAATCACACCTGTGTTTACAAGTGCAGCAGAAGAGCGAGCTTTTTAATGACAGACAGTCTGATGTAGGCCATAAGAAATGATGTAACAAACTTACCTGCTCATTCATACCTGCGCTCTTTCGTCATCCTTCACTTTCACACTGCAGAGTGTAAACAGAGTAAAGGTGCGTCAGTGACGTGGCGCTCATTCGCTTTCCTTTTCTTCTGTGGAGGCGGTCTGCAGACACAGCACTGATATGTTTGTGAATACATAGTTTATGCATTTATATCCGCTGATGTAATATTTACAGATTGAATCCCGAATGGCTAAACACAGTTTTGTACTCACAATGACACTTCAGATAAAGAGAACAAGGCTGTTTATTCTGCTTTTAATTAACACGTCATTAACGGATGTCCTGCAACCTGCAAAGAAGGTGAAAACTTCCTAAAACAAACACATTTCCTGCTTTTAATTTTCCAAAATGAGAGAAACTCGCCCGGAAGCTCCGTGTTGATCCTAAACATTTCTCCATATTTGACACACAACGAACGAGCATTGTGTTTTTATGCATGAGGTGCTGTGTAACTTTCTGTCATCTCATGGTGCAGCTGCCCCACTTTTTGGAATCAGAGCATATTTCTATGCAACATTGGCTTACTATGGTACAAAAGAGCACTGATCCAAGCTGGAAATGTGCGGCATAAAGCCGATGCTTTTTGCCTTTTGAGACGTGTGCCGTGGGTTTCCCCACAGGTCAGGAAAATGAAAGAGGTGCGCTCTGCTAAATGAAGCGCCGCAGAGCTGCTCTAACACAGAGAACACCAGGAGAGCTGAGGGTTTGCTTCATACCAAGGACATTTCTACTTTTTCTTTAAAAGATGATCCAAAGGAGTTTCTTCGCTTGCCTGTTTCTCTGCATGTGCAGTTCGGGCTCTTCGCTACGCTGCAGATGGATTAATCATAAATTCAGACAGCACAGCGAAGAAACTTTGAATCTACTCGATATGATGGTGAGTGCGCTCCTCTGCATCATGTTTACTGTCATTCTTTAGAGTCTGATCAGCTCCAGCTCCAGAAACAACGTTCAACATTTATCCTGTAAGATAAAGAGCCTACAATAATTTCAGCCTAAAGTCTTCATTAGGAAGTATCAGATATTGACTTAGACACACGTACTGCACACTTCATAACGTTGTTTGACTTTATACATCCCTGTGTGTGTGTGTGTGTGTGTGTGTGTGTGTGTGTGTGTGTGTGTGTGTGTGTGTGTGTGTGTGTGTGTGTGTGTGTGTGTGTGTGTGTGTGTGTGATGCAGATTACCAGCACTGCTGAGGATGCTGAGATAGAGGACACAGTGCACTTCCCTAATCACCTCTACCACCAGGCCTCCACAGCAACAGTGAGTCATCCTCAACGTTTCACATAAACTTTAATGGAAGAAGTCAAAGTGTTGCAGTAGAAATTCAACAAAAGCTCATCTTTACATATATTTATGTAGACTGTTGAGCTATGAAAGGCTCGTGGGCATTGTCAGCCACAGAGAGAATACGTGTATTGTCTAAGCACTCAGTACATACAGAAGCTAAAGGGAGGTGTTTCTTATCACCTCCCTGTCATGCAGGCAGTAATTCAAGGTCAAAACACAAAGAACTTAGTTTCAAACATTTGCTCCCATGGGAACAGAGACATCCTGTCTCTGGGAAAATCTTCATTATTATGTGCATGATATTGTTTTTTTTCCTGTTGCTCGGCTTTTAAACCATCTGTCTAAAAGTGTCCCGAACATATACTTGTCTGTTCTTCTTAAGTGCCTCGAGGTGACTGCTGTTGTGATTTGATGCTATATTAATAACACTGAATTATTGTTCTTCCAGGCTGAGGAGAAACTGGCTTTCACAGCTCAGATTCTGGAGGAGGTGGCTGCCCTGTTTGAGGAGGATCACAGCTCTGCATCATGGGAGGAGAGCACAGTGAGGAACTTTCTCAATATTGTGAACAAACAGGCTGAAGAGCTTCGCTCCTGTGTGAGTTCACTTTCACCGACAGCTCTCACGTTTTCATTTACCATGAATTCAATCTGTGTTCCATCAGAGTCCGGACAAATGTGAATAAGTTAAACTGCTGAAGCATAAATGTAAATATGTTTTCATTCCTTGTGTTTTATTTAGTTTGGAAGCCACAGTCACGGGACAAAGAAGAGCGAGCAGCTGTATTTCAAGACAGAAATGTATTTCAAGAGACTCTCAGATCATGTCCTAAAGAGACAGGTAAGTCTACATGATTCTCACTGTTTCTGCATTTAGATATGACATTTATCAGTGAAACAGCTCTGCTATGTTTTAATAATGATGATATTGTGGTGTCTGCAGGGTCACAGTGCTGAAGCCTGGGAGCTGATCAGGAGAGCAGCCAGAGACCATCTAATGAGAACAGAACACCTGACGTCATCTCTGCGCCCCGCCCACTAAAACCTGTGTCACATGAAGGATGTGTTTATGTATTAGCATTTTTATTTATGTCATTGTATGGAGTAGTTGGTTACATTTATTTATTTATTTGTTTATTTATTTTTTTATAATTTGTATAAAACTAAACTGAACAAATTTTTTATGTTAAAGTCAATAAATATTTTCTTATCTAACAAACTGAAATATTTTTTATTCCTGCCGCATCAATAAAGATGCTGATGTTTTTATTTTTACTGAGTAAAATCAAACATCAGAAGCATGTTCTTTGGACATTCTCTGCTTTTCACTCATTTCAGTCCAGCTTTTAAACAAGAACAACACAAACAGCACAGTGTGCAGTGCGTCCTTCAAAAGGAGGAAACTGGACAAGTGGGGGACAACAGAAGAACAGGCAGCTATAAAAAAAAACTCTGCAGGAGATTCCCATCATCTGAAAGTCACGATCTAAACAAACAGCAAGGAGCTGACGCAGGACCTGAGAGATGCATCTGACCCTGCAGGTGCTGCATTCACTGACGCCTCATCAGGAGCGGCAAGAAGCCGCTCTAAAGGAAGACAAACAGTGAGATGAGGCTGAGGCGTGCGAAACTACACACGAACATCAGTGGAGGAATGAATCCACGTGTGAAGTGTTTGGTTCAAATCACCAACAATATGAAAGGAGGCTGTCAGCAGAGAGTGTGTGCCTGGTGTTGGAGAACTTGTCCAAACTGAAGGAATTATGAAAACTGAAAAGTACTGTCAGATTTTGAAGCTCCGTGCAATAACAGCTGGAAAGCATCCGACTGTCATTTTTCAGCATGACAGTGATCCCAAACACGCTGCCAGTGCAGTAACAGCATACCTGGAGAGAAGAACACACAGGTGAACACCATCACCTCATTTATTTATACTAGCAAACCCCGCGCCACACCGGAGACACGCGGAACATATAAGCATACAGAAGTACACACACTACGATCGTTACAGTATGAGGCTATGATACATTATCTTGTGACATCATAATAATCTGACATTCTGTTCTGTACTATGACATTCCACTGTCTAAGTGTCAAATGTACAAGTACATACACGGCTGTGGGATTTGTATCAAATAGTTACATATGTCATATAGATGTTGGCACTCACAGCGCTCCAGGCAAAAACTCATCAAGATCGGTCCAGTCGTCTTGGAAGAAATGGGAACTCTACAAACATACAAACATATGCTGTGATCATTATGATTGTGCTGGAAGATGGCAAACAAGTTCAGTTATTTATTGAAACGTACAAACATGAATGGAAATATAAGACATATATAAGACAAAAACAAGAGTTTGCACACTTCCAACAAGCTTGAAAGTCAGAATTTAGTATGACAACATTTATTCCAGGGTGTGTCCTGCCTCTCTCTCTGTGACAGCTGGGATAGGCTGCAGATATACTTTATTGGGACATTCTTTAGTCAAAATATGGTAAAAAATGAAAGTTAAAAACCACAAACATACAACAGATTGTGTAAATAAGTAGATATCATGAGGCTGAAATATGTTTTGTGGCTCTAGAGTGATGTTTTGGGTCGAGAATTGCTTTAAAATACTTTTTGTATTAAATTTGCGGACCCCCGGTCTATATAAAGGTAGAGTGAACTGGTTTGCAGTGACTCTAATCAACCACTAGATGGAGACACAAACTGAGGTATGACTGCTCACCTGTTCTACGAAAATAAATTTAATACTTAATGTCCAAAGACACTAAAACTTGATTAAACTAGTGTCTGAATCACTTTAAAAGTTTGCTGTGAGCTTTGGAAACATGGGGGGTGGGTGTGGGGACATGATTCTTCTTAATATGAAAATTAAAATAAACTCATTATGAACAACATTTATATCATTAACATATGACAGACTTCATTTATGATGTCTCACAGTGCTCCTAAATACTCTGAAGCCTACTAGAGTATGTATTACTGTTGTCCATGCAACATTTATGACATTGAAGTATTTAACCACAGCATATAAGGAAGTAATTAAAACTTATTTATATAGCATCTTTCTAGATAAACATCACAAAGTGCTTCACAACAATCAAAGGAAAACAGTGATACACAGTAAAACACACACAGACCACAAACCTGTACAAAGAAGTCTGAGCGGTTCTTTAAACGCTCCAACAAAGCCCGCAGATCTCAGGTGTAACGGGAGTGCATTCTGCATCATTTGTATGTAAATGAAAGAAAACAAACCTCATTTTAGGATCCCCTTCTCCAGGGTTTCTGGTTCTCACGCTGATGAAATAAAGCGAAATATCACTGATCGATTCCCATGAATGAACGTCACAGCGCAGGCGCAGAGTCACGGAGCCGCTTTCATTTTCTCTTCACAGGAGCTTTCCTTTTCTGGCGCAGATGCATACTGTGCACGCAGATCTGCACTTTTACGCGAGGATAATTATTGAGACAAAACCAATCAAGAAATTCCAACAATAGAAAATTTACCACAGATCGAAAACTCTGTAGGTGCATGCAAACAATGTCTGAGAGAACAAACACGTGACAAATCTGACTGCAAATGAAAGTAATGGAGGAAATATACAAATATGAGTCAAAGAGCAAACAATTAAATTTCTTAAAGAATAATAATTCAGGCCTGTCTGACATAATGTATGAGTTATGATTTGAATCTGTGCTTACTGCGCTGAAATGTTCAGTGGGCAGACATGCATTAATAACTAGGTTAACCCTTCTTGTCCTCCGGAAAAACCGATAATAATGCAATAAAACAAAAGCACGTTATAAGTTAAAGCAAAACGAGGAAAGAGAGAACAGAGAGCAAACGCGCATTCTCTGGATCCAAACGGGAGATTTTGAACTGGATTTATATCAGGAGGACAACATGCTCCAGTTTTCCCACTGAAGGACAATCCCCGTCTCCAGGTCAGCTGTTCTCACGGTAAAGCGCATATTCTCGATTAAACAAGGCGAAATATCACTGAGCGGTTCGTCTGAATGAGCGTCACTGCAGGCCGAACAGTCACGGAGCCGCTTTCATTTTATCCGAGTAAGAACTTCCCTTTTATGGCATAATCACAACTGTAGAAGTAAATATGAAATGTGAGTCCATTCAAAAGCGTTAATGCACTTCCAATCATTAAAGAACTTTTTACATCTACCAGCACGCTGGGAAACGCGCATAAATGTAAAATAGCTTTAAAAAATCTTTATGAATTATTGAAATTTAATCCAAGCAGCTTCCATTTAGCTAAATATGAAAAGAGGTGATATGTTTCAGTTTAAAAATATCTGAAGCGCTACTCAAAGTAATGTGTCTGTAAGACTAATGTTTCTAGGATCTGTTATTTTTATGTTTTAATATTCTATAATAATGTGTATTACTGCGTAATAATCTCTTTGAATTGTGTAACGATATTTTTAGTTTTTATATAACATGTTTTTCAAAAGTGAGATATTTCTGGGGTTTTTTTATTGAACGAAAATCTGAAATGTGTGACGTCATAACCCACCTACGCTGAGGTGAAAGCCGCAGTTGACACCTCAGAGGTGAATGTGGAGGCCACCCTAAACCCCCCCCAAAGTCATGAGATCATTGTTGTAACCTCCACTTCATTTAAAGTTTGTAATGTTCCAGAAATGCTCTGTTCAGGTTTGCATTAGCAGCTAATATTCCCATAATATTCCTATAATACTCAAAGGTTAAACATTTCAAATTAAGCATCAGTCTTGAGCTGCATTTGTTCTCCTCATTTCTAAAAATATGTAATAGCAAAAACATTATAAGTCAAAGAGAAGCAAACAATTAAATCTAAGTATTGATTTGTTACGTGTCCTTAAAGTCTCGATAATAACACTTTATTTCTAATATCAAGAGGAAAAATATTTCAGGGATATATAGAGGCTGTGATGACAAACACGATGATCAGACGTCAGTTGTGTTTGTTGTCGCGCTTTTTTAGGTATTCGGTTACATGTCTGTCCTGACTGAAGCCGTTATAATGATGTAAATTCATCTTTTATTAATGGTGATATCGCGAATCTTAAATGTGGATGATTTTGTTTAATTTAGAGACTAAATCCGAAATGTGTGGACACAGGCTCTTAGGAGGCTCATTCTATAATGCACTTGGAGGATAACAGAGCTTTTCGGTGTCCGATAAGATTTCTTTACAGCTGACGTCCATCTGAAATGTCTCATTATGCCCGCATGCTGCGGTGAAAGCCGCAGGTGTTTTCCACAGGTAGAAGATGAAAGGTGCGCTGTGCTATAAATGCGGAGCTGCAGGTCTGCTCCTTCAGAACACCAGGAGAGCTCCGAGTTTGCTCCATCAGAGGCCGTTTACAGCTTTTAAAGGATGATGTACAGGATTGTGGCTGCTTGCCTGTTCCTCGGTCTGTTCTCTGCAGGCTCCTCGCTGAGCTGCAGATGGATGGATCATAAATTCAAACAGCACAACGAAGAAACTTTGAATCTACTCGATGCCATGGTGAGTGCGCTCCTGTTACTCTTTTAATGTCTAAATTGTATTGATGTCAGTCAGTGGTTTAAACGTCGTTACTGAAACACTCGGTGTGTTTGTGTGTGTGATGCAGGCTAATAACTCCACGAACAGCACCGAGCTGGAGGACACGGTGGTCTTCCCTAATCATCTGTACCGCCAGGCGTCCAAAGCATCCGTAAGCCAAGCTCAGCTTTTACTAACACTAACTCCATTTTCTTTTGTGGGAGAGACTCATCTGAGACTGTTGTTGTTCTTCCAGGCTGAGGAGAAACTGGCTTTCACAGCTCAGATTCTGGAGGAGGTGGCTGCCCTGTTTGAGGAGGATCACAGCTCTGCATCATGGGAGGAGAGCACAGTGAGGAACCTTCTCAATATTGTGAACAAACAGGCTGAAGAGCTTCGCTCCTGTGTGAGTTCACTTTCACTGACAGCTCTCCTCACATAACTGAGAGAAATTCCCGGTAAAAATAGCTGAGGCATATCAATCTTTTTCTTCATTTAGATCGGGAGCCGCGGTCACAAGAAGAAGAACAGACAGTATTTAAAGAGGCTCTCAGATGATGTCCTAAAGAAAAAGGTAAGTTTACATCATTCTTGGTGTTTCTTACTATTTAAAGAGCTCTGCTATGTTTTAATAATGATGATATTGTGGTGTCTGCAGGGTCACAGTGCTGAAGCCTGGGAGCTGATCAGGAAGGAAACCAAAGCCCATCTAATGAGAGCGGAACAGCTGACGTCATCTCTGCGCCCCGCCCACTAAAACCTGTCTGTCACGTGAAGGATGTGTTCATGTATTTATTTTTTAATCTATTTATGTCCTCGTTTTTATGACCTGCTCAGATCAGTGATTATTTCTCAGTGTTGATCAACAAATATATTTTTATTACTTATAAAGTTGTATTAAACTATACTGAACATATTATTTTTATTTTAAATGTTGAAGTCAATAATTAATTTACAACAAGAATGTCTTTGTTTATTTGCTTGTTTGTTTTTTTCGTTCTTTATTTAATAGAGTATTTATTGATCAGCTGGATCACTCTTTATTTTCAGTGTTGACCAACATGTTTAGGTTTAGGTTATTAATTTTGCTTTAAGTAAATTATATATTTTTCATTATTTATACTTTTTTAAATACTGTGATTCTTACTTTGACATTTCTTTGATGCTTCAATAAAAACAGAATATTTATTCTTGCAAATTGAAATGTTTATTGTTTTGCTTCCTTTTCCATCAAGCACATTTGCACAGGTGCAGCATGTTTGGCTCTGATTGGTAGCTCACAGTCCCTCCTGCTCTGAAAACGCAGACAGCAGAAAGGAGCCGAGTCTGTTTATTCTCTTAATGATCAAAGTTTCTCCTGTGCAGCATTTAGCCAGGACCTGCTTTTACCTTCAGATCTGACTTCAGATTTTGTTTTGCATCGATTCAACAAGGTGCTGGAAACATTACTCAGACTTTTTGTCCATTTTTACAAAATAGCATCAAACGTGTCGGCTGCACATCCACGATGGCACCAACAACCATGTCAGGCTCAGAGGCACTAAAATCACCACAAAGCTGCACATGTGTTTTGAAATCAATGTTAAGTCTACATTAATCTGTGGCCTAGATAATCCACGAGACAAATACATCTACATGCAATACATACTTTAATAAATACTGTGCTTATTACTGATTATTACTTATAATATTGTTCTTCAGGCTGACGAGCTTCACTCCTGTGTAAGTTAACTGTACTTAACACTTTGGTCCTGAGTCGTTGGTAATGTGAATACATTACAGCTGAAATATGTCAAGTATATTTTTCAATTCCTGTTTCTTTTGTTATGAATTCAGATTATGAACCACACACAGAGAGCAGCTAATGAGAGCAGAACACCTGGCTTCATCTCTGCGCCCCGCCCACTAAAACCCGTCTGTCACATGACGGATGCATTCATTTATTAGCATTTTGTTTTCATTCATTGTACTTGGTTACATTTATTTATTGATTTGTGAATATTTTTTGTTATTTTTTATGTTAAAGTCAACAAAGTTTTTCTTATTGACAAAGTGAAATAGGTCGACAATGTTTTTGTTTTTATTTTTACTGAGTAAAATCAAACATCAGAAACATGTTAATATTTCTGCTCAGATTTATAAAGAAATACCTGTTTGTATCTTTGGACACTTTGTTACAAGCAGGCTGTCACAACACACACACACACACACACACACACACCCATACAACACACACACATACACACACACACACAACAAACACACATACACACACACACACACACACACACACACACCCATACAACACACACACACAACACACACACACATACACACACACACAGATACACACACACACACACACACACACACACTCACACACACACACCCATACAAAACACACACACACACACACACACACACACACACACACACACACACACACACACACAGTGTTGCCAGCAGAACAAAGGGCCCATTTTAAGTTGTACCTTTAGGCACTCTGCTACCAGTGACTCCGCCCCCTTCCTCACCTGATCTGAACCCTGTTGAGAACTCGTGGACCCTTAAACAGGACATTGATGGTGAAGGACAACAGCTCACCTCTGAACAGTGTCTGGGAGGCTGCGGTTGTTGCTGCGATTCAATCATCAGCTCATCCTTTTGTTCCCAGTAAAATATAGAGAAATGACTTGTATGTAGTTCTGTATCATTATATTTTCAGCAGTTCACTTTAGGTTTAATTATGATATTTTGGGACTTACTGATAAAACCTGAATGGAACAGTGCTGACCTGTTGCATCTTTATGCTGCAGCTCACCTGCTCAGATCTCTTTGACTAGTTTAAAGATCCAAAGTGTTGCTCACAGATCTTAAACACAGACATGATTCATTTAACATTAAATTTATTGATTTTAGACTTTAATATTTTGGCTGAATTTGTTTTAATTGCAGCACTTTGGTCGTCATGTGCTTCCTGTAAACGTGCTTCACAATTAGACTAAAATTAAAATGGATGTAAAAAGGTTGAATTTCTTTTTGTGCTCAAATGAACTTTTGTAAGTTTGGAAGTTTGAAAATGTAAGACCATGTTGCACCTGAAGGTTGTGTGTTCAGACGCTGATGATGAGAAATTATTTTGAGAATAATTACAACAGAAATCTGATCAGAGGAACTTATAAGATCCTCTTCTTTAAAAGGAAATTCTTCGTCCCTCTGATTCATGAAAAAGTCCTAAAAACAAACATTTCTGGATTCAGGAAGAGTTTCTCCTTTAATTCTATAGCATGAAATACACAATATTCAATTTTGATCAGTGCAGTTTGAAAAATGTAGAAACATCTTCATTTACATTAAACAGTAAAAATAAACATCACTCAAACAATATTAAAGATACAAACAAGCAATAAACATATAAATAGCTGAATGAATAAATAAACAAAAGAATAAATGAACAATTCAAAGACTGACTGCAGACAATATGAAAGGAATCATTAAAATATTCACGAATAATTTTGACTTAAATAACTATGAAGATTAAAAAGATATAAAAATCTTTCTCAACAATAAAAACATAAATATTCTAATAAATAAACACATGATTTAATTTAAGCAGCTAAAACCTAAAATGAAATAAATAAAAATGCTAATAAATGAAAACATCCTTCACGTGACAGACAGGTTTTTAGTGGGCGGAGCACAGAGATGACGTCAGCTGTTCCGCTCTCATTAGATGGTCTTTGGTTTCCTTCCTGATCAGCTCCCAGGCTTCAGCACTGTGACCCTGCAGACACCACAATATGAACGTAATCAATATTTTAAAAAAATACGCAAATAGTTATGACCCAAATAATTCAATCTAAACCTAGAAAAATGTGGACTTACCATTTGCTTTAGGACGTGATGTGAGAGCCTCTTAAAATACATGCGCAGCTTTGTGTTCTTCTTCTTGTGGCTCCCAATCTAAATTCAGTGCATGAAAAACAGCATTTTGAGCATGTGCCGTGTAAAATATGATATTTGAACATAACAGAAATCCTGAGTCCGAGCTGTCAGTGAAAGTGAACTCACACAGGAGCGAAGCTCTTCAGCCTGTTTGTTCACAATATTGAGAAAGTTCCTCACTGTGCTCTCCTCCCATGATGCAGAGCTGTGATCCTCCTCAAACAGGGCAGCCACCTCCTCAAGAATCTGAGCTGATAAAGCCAGTTTCTCCTCAGCCTGGAAGAACAACAACAGTCTCAGATGGCTTCATGGACACTTTGCCACCACTGCTCCAATAAGAGCAGGTTTCTCTTTGAAAACATTGTTTTTAAGAAGTAAAAGCTGAGGTTGACTTACTGATGAGTTTGATGCCTGGTGGTACAGGTGATTAGGGAAGGCCACAGCGTCCTTCACTTCAGTGGTCTTAGTGGAGCTATCAGCCTGCATCACACACACAAACACAGAGTGTTTAACAAACAGCCCAAATTTAAATAAGTATTAAACCAAACAACTGTTTAAGTAATCAGACAATAAATGTTTAGACATTAGAGCAGTAACAGGAGCGCACTCACCATGGCATCAAGCAGATTCAAAGTTTCTTCGTTGTGCTGTTTGAATTTATGATCCATCCATCTGCAGCTCAGCGAGGAGCCTGCAGAGAACAGACCGAGGAACAGAGAGGCAAAGAAAATCTTGTTGATCATTTTTAAAAACGGCCTTTATGGAGCAAACTCGGAGCTCTCCTGGTGTTCTGATGGAGCAGACCTGCAGCTCCGCATTTATAGCACAGCGCACTTTTCATTTTCTAATACCTGGAAATCCCGCAGGCGAACAGCGGATTTCACCTCATCCTGCAGAGAGGCTGCAATATTGGACATTTCACATTTCCATTATGCATCTAAATGAAAGATTGTATCAAACATTTGATGACAGACGGTCTTTTTTTAAGCCATCACCCTTGATAAAGATTTATTTGCATCATTAGAAGGACTCCTACAGAAACTATAATAAATATCTCAGACATAAATAAATAAAACATGACAACAAACACAAATCACGGCCGATCATTTATTTATAATAACAGCTTCTATTTAGATCACTGGAATAGTTTTCCTTTGATAGTAAACAATTAAGGATATTTTCGCTGCTTTGAGGAAAAGTCTAGAAAATTACAGCATTAAAATTAATTAATGGCGACTTTATTTAAATCTGTGTAACTCATAATGAATTAGAATATTCCGCTTTACATATGTACGAAATTCACTCCATTTGCCTTGATTTGTGTGTGTGTGTGTGTGTGTGTGTGTGTGTGTGTGTGTGTGTGTGTGTGTGTGTGTGTGTACGCTGAACAATGTGGTATGTTTTGTGTTGTTGGTGCTGCTTCTGTGTAAATAATAATCCGCCTTCAGTAATAGTCCAGGTCTAATTGCACAGTAGCCATATGCGCCATAAAAGGGAAGTTTTTATAACGAGAAAACAAAAGCGGCTTCGTGATTGCGCGGCTGCGCTGTCACTCTATTTCACAGGAACTGGTCGGTGATATTTCACCTGGTTTTATGGCGAACACGTGGAACATGTGGGAACATCGTAACCTTTACGGAAAGAGGGGTTCTCCTTGAGACCTTAATGGAAAGATTGACGTTGATGCTGCCCCTCTCTCTCTGCTGCGGTTTGAATCCTGCGCTGTCACAAAGTCACAGTTACAGATATATCTGACAGCTCAGGTGCACTGTAAGACCGAATAGTAATAGTTTGATAAAGAAAATGAGTTGCAACTACTTAAAAACCTGTTATAAGTTCATACACCTTTATTTTTCTGAGTAGTTTGAACCAATTTCTTTTTTAAGTTATCAGTACTTGATTATATTGATTAGTTTCAGACATAGCCCTCAAATAATTAGAGTTGTCCCTGACGTCACCTACGTGCCTACGTACGTACGTCCGCCTTCTGTTTCTTGATGAGGTACTGGAAACCTACGCCATCTTGTAATCCTCGCTTCTCGTCCAAATTCATGGTCGTTACAGAACTTGTAAAACGTTCATATCCAAACAGAAATCAAGTCATATTGGCTACAGGAGGTGTTTTTACTGCATTGCCTTTGACGCTGGCTAGAGGACGTCGTGCTGTGGCATGTTACAGACTTTTGAATTGGAGCAGCTAACGGTCTGCACTTCGCTAGCTGCATTTACCGCCATTGCAGCAATTTTGTCTTTGGGAGCGCTTTTGTGGTAAGTTTTATTTTATCTGAAAACCATATTTCTCCGTTGTAGCATGAATCTTCATTGTCATAAATGTACGATTGTAGCAGGCATTTAAGAAATGTGATACGAGTCATTTTTTTTTCGCGTCGCGTTGTAGAAAATAGGTTCTAGTATATGATCTTGGTGTCTTTACCCCAGTGTCTTCTGCATGCCTGCATTACAGGAAAGCCCTGCGCATAATTTTCCAATCTTTTACTATTTTAAAATGGGTTTTCCGAAGCCATTTCTGGAGTACTAAACTGACTTGCAGATTATAAACTGCCTTTTGGATTCAGTGTTTAGTCAGAGCGTGCACTGCTGAGCTTTTTCACACTTAAAACATTTATGGACATGGTCTTTGGCTGACCCTTTTGCTCACTGATATAACTTGAAACCCATGTTCCTTCTCTGGAATTATACATAACTGGGGCATCATAATTGTACGCACAGAATGATACATAAAAATTATTTTAAAATTCCATAGTTGATCTCCTGAACTATCAAACTGTTCATTTTGCCTGGTTTATTTTAGGTTAACGTTATTAAGGGTGAATCCATAAATATATTTGCCAAATAGGTTTATTCCTCTTTATTTTATTCTTAACTTCAGTTTTCCTTATCCCTGTTTTAGTTTTTTTTTAGTTTGTGACTTTTTGTCCTTTTGGGGTTTCTATTACATGCTATTAGCAAATGTTTAAAAAGTGGTTGTTAGAGCACCTGCATTTGTAGTGTTTGAATGATAACTGATTAGGCCAAATGTGTCATTGATACTTCCAAGTGCTGGAAATAACACACAGTTGCTTCTTTCTCTGTTTTCAGGCTGAAGCTGAAACTCCTTGCTGATGTACCAAGATTTCATTTTGGTATGTTGATTGCTAAAAATCACAAAGCATTGATAGAACTTTCACAGTTACTTTAGTATAGAACACCAGTAAACATAAACTCATTCAATGGCCTTGAAGTGCAAACTTTGTGACCTTATCTTTGAAAAACAGCTAAATGTGCTTGAACACTATCGGTTACATCATAACAATGTTTCCTCAGTCAGTCGTTTGCCATGTCCATATGATTACTGTATCTGTACATTTCAGTCACTGAATGCTTTGAAAATTCATATAACACGAATACATTCTCAGAAAGTTGTGCGAAGTAGAGATCAAAGTGCCGCATTCCTTTGCCCTCTTTGTGGATTCAGCCAACCATTCAATGATAAAAATCTTCTCAGTCACTTAAGGACACACCTAAAACAGAATGAGACAGTGGATTGTCCATTTAAACATTGTTACTACCGTACTAATGTGTATTCTTCCTTCAATACTCATAGGAGTAGGTGTCATTCTGATGGTGATATTTCAGACTTTAAGTGTGAAATTATCCTTGAAGAAACTGTTAGCCATCCTTTACAGCATAATGTTGAATGTGAGGATGCTGGTCCATCAAACTATGACTATGAACTTGGAAGTCCTTCTTCTAATCCTCCTGATTCCACACATGACACACGGGAACTGCAAGTTCAGTTAAAAAACAACTTGGCTTCCCTCTTCTTAAAAATGTATAGTGTTCTTCATGTGACAGAGACAGCCATACAGAACATTATAGATGACTTGTTACAGATATTTTCACTGTCCAAACCTCTTGTGAGAGACTCAATTAACAACATTCTGCACCAGCATAGTCAGTCAGTGAGCGAAGTCGTACTGAATGAGTTGGTGGAAGCTGTCATGAACACCAATGTTTTTGTTAATGCAGCTACAGCAGGTGCAGAGTTATCCACTGCTAAGCGGAGAAAAACCTTTGTGAAGAGTCATTACCCTCTAGTCATGCCTGTACAGTACACTCTAGATTCTAGTGGTCCCACAGTAGTATATGTCCCAGTTTTACAGATGCTCCAGTCTCTGTTCCAAAACACTGATATTCTTGATAAAATCAAAGAAGCTAGACAATCACCATCTGGAGTGTACATGTCTTGTGAGGATGGGACATATTTCAAAGAAAACCTGTTTCTGTCAGCAGCAGGAGAGTTGAGGTTTTCACTGATTTTGTATGTGGATGACATTGAGCTAGCCAACCCTTTAGGCACAGCTAGAAAGATCCACAAACTTACTGCAGTTTATTGGTTACTTGCCAATCTACCAAGTCAGTACAGGTCCAGCCTACATGTTATACAACTAGCTCTGCTGTGCAAAGTTTCTGACCTGCAGAAGCATGGTTATGAAAGTGTTCTTTCCCCTTTGATGAAAGATTTGCAAACTCTGGAGCAGGAGGGTATCTTCATTGAAACCCTTGGTGAATGCATCAAGGGTTCTGTGCTCTATGTCGTAGCTGATAATTTGGCTGCTCATGGTCTTGCTGGCTTTGTCCAGTCTTTCAGAACACATAATTTTTGCAGATTCTGTTGTTGCACTGCAGATCAGATGCAGACCACAGAAGTTTCTGAAGGCAAATTCACTATGAGAACAATGGAGTCTCATGATCTTCTTGTGGAAAAAACCGTACAAGGAGATAAATTAAACCATGTTGGTGTTAGAAGTGATTGTCCTCTCAGAAAAGCACTGCAGCACTTTCATCCCATTACTGGTTTCCCACCAGATATACTGCATGATCTTTTTGAAGGGATTGTGCCTGTGGAGTTGGCGCTGTGCATTGGTGAAATGATTCGACGAAAGTATTTTTCTTTGGAATATCTAAATACAAAAATTCGCACATTTCCATACCAGCACTCAGACAGACTTGACAGACCCCAACCAATCCCCCAAAATTTTGCAGCTAAGCTAAGCATTGGGGGAAATGGCCATGAAAATTCCACCTTGTTGAGATTAATACCACTTATGGTGGGAGGTAAAATCCCTGAGCAGGATGAAGTATGGGCTACATTGATGGATCTCAGAGAAGTTGTGCAGCTTGTGTTGTCTCCATCTTTCACAGAAGAATCTATTCAGTACCTGCAAACCAAAATAAGGGAGCATAGACAAGGCCTTAAAACTGTGTTTCCTGATTTTAGGCTCAAACCCAAGCATCATTATGTTGAGCACTACCCTGAGCTAATAAAGCGCTTCGGTCCTCTGATTCACTTATGGACCATGAGATTTGAGGGGAAACATCGTTTTTTCAAGGGAGTGATCCAGGATACAAAGAATTTCAGGAATGTTTTGAAAACACTTGCAACCAGGCATCAGCATATGATGGCTTATCACCTCAATGCACCCTTGTTTTTCAAACCCCAAGCACAAGCTTCAAGTGTCACCTGTGTCCAAGTTGCAACTTTGCCCCAAGTAGCACAAGATTTCATCAAGACAAAGACAGACAGCCAAAACATATATACCACAAACAGGGTGTCCTTAAATGGAACAGAGTATGCAAATGGAATGTTTGTCTCTGCAGGCCAGACTGGAGGGCTTCCAACATTCAGCAGAATTGAACATATCCTGCTTGCAAATGATTGTATTTTCTTTTTTTGCAGGAATTACGAATGCTGGTATATTGAGCATTTGAGGTCATTTGAGCTGACATTAACAGACAGCTTTTCGGTGTTTCAGCTGTCGGAACTAAATGATACAGTAAGTCTGACAGCATATACTGTTGATGGACATCTGTTGTTGACACAAAAAAGATTTATTTTGATCAGACACTGGTAGGATTAGTATTGCTTTCAGAATAAGTCACATGCAGCCATGAAAAAAAAATATTAAAACTTAATTACTCTTCTTTATTTTCCTTTGTCTATTTATAGGGAATGGCTGCTCAAGCCCTACTGCTTCATGTTCATGTCTCAGCGGACATTGTGAGAAAACTGACTTTAATCTCACGCCCAGAATCAGTAGATGAGCTAAAGGACATTATAAAAGAGAGGTTAAACCTTGACTGTGACTTTAGCTTATTATATGAAGACCCAGACTTTGACAGGCAGCTCTGTTCACTTGTAGATATTGAGGAGCTTCCACAGAAAGCTGTTGTAAAAGTTGTGAGACCAGAGAATGATGATAGTTCAGTTGCGTCAGATGACCCAATAATACTACCCCATGCCATGACTCCAGACAGGGTTGAAAGATGGCCTCAGGATTTCCCTATTCCTACTTTTTCCTATGAGGTAGAACTTCTACTTGGTGAGGGGGATATTGCCTATGAGCGAACAGGAAAGGTTCTCAAGTTGTCTAGGGGACAAAAGCATGACATTCTTGAAACTCTTGCAGCTAAAATGCATGGTTTTAAAGCATACCCCAGTGATCGGGAAGTATCAATGGTAGCCGAAGCTCTCATCACCAAACATCCTTGTCTAAAGGAGCCTGGATCACAGACGGGTTGGTATGGATGGAAAAATAGCCTGAAGTTTAAGATGGGTAACTTTCGTGCTAAGTTGAGTCGGGCTGGTTTTCAAGAGATAGCTGTGAATTCGGGAAAGAGAAGTAGAAATGACCCAGACAAACAGTCACCACACACTAACATAAAAAGACCTAAAAGGGCAGAAGTTAATTTTCTGCCAAATTTCCCAAGGGGTGAAGATGCTGTTAGCCTTGACCAGCTAAGACTACAGATGGTGGATGAAGTCAAGAAAAGTGAAAAGAATCACAGCCTGCTGACAAAGCTAATGCACACCACCTTTGCCCTGCGACGCAAAGAGATAATCAGTGATGAAATACCAGTAGCAGAGATCCTGGATCGCTGGCCTGCTCTGAAAATGGAGTCCCAGGTAAGAATGTTTCCTTAAATAATATTTATAACGAGATTTATATTGTATTCGTTTCTGTTAAGTGGTCTGTATGAATTAATACAAATTATACTTTGGTAGTGTAAGGATTTGTTTGTATTTTGCAAAGATTTGTAGACTAATTGAAACTTGTAAATTTATCCTTTGTGTTCAGATCTGTGCAGAGTTTCACAGGATTACAAACCTCAACCTGAAGAACCACTTCTATGCTGTGTTGGACCAACATATCCCCCGCCTCCAGAGCTTATTCAGAAAGAAAGCTGCTCGCACAGGGAAAGTGTCTGATGTTCTGTCTCAGCTCTTCAGAACCTATGATCTCCAGGTTAGTGTTTTTTCTTTTTCGTTGTTTTGAGGTTTATTAAGTTTTACCTATTTTATTATTTTATATACCATTCTTGACTAGGTAAACTGATGAATTAAAAAAAATGTTCTCATGATGCAGGAACAAGCTGATATCCATGTTCGACGCGCTGTTGTGCTTCACGCCCTTCCTCCCTATTTGCACGAAGACACCTCCACCTTCATCAAAACTTGGGATGTAAGTTTTGGACAAAGTTGTCAACAATATCCTTGTATTAACCTTGTTCATATTTTCCAAAACATAACACTTTGAAAGTGTGAGAAGAAGTATTGCCAGCCTTTGGATCGGTCTACAACATTGTCCATATAACATCATGGAAACACCAGTTATTTTCTATAATTTCCTAGCCCAACCATAGATCACTGTACAGTTTACCTTGCTTAAAATTAGACCTTCCATGGATTTTAGTTATTACTATGAAAATGTATGATTTTGCTGAAACTTTGGTGTGTTTTGGCTTGTTTGTTTGCTTTATTTCTGAGCTAAGTATAATCCAGAAATGTAATTTGTATAGATGAGGCTAAGAGGAATAGAAATGATCTAACGTGTAGGGATTTTTTTTTTTTTTTCCTTTTCTTTTGTAGATGACGCACTCCGACGAACCAGATATTAGGGAAGTGCCACTTGGACTCCTCTTAATCAGAGCCAATTCCATTGATGCAACATTCTTCTCCCCCGAGAAGATCGCAGTTTTGATTGAGGGTAACATAATCATTGATTTCCCCACCCTGGCTGATGCATTTGTAGTATTATTTGCATCTAAACTACCCAAAATGTTTGGCTAACACATTTGACTTTATTCAGAAAGTCTTGATGGGTCTGGAGGATGGGAAGTTGAAGCCTAAAGTGCTAAGTCTAAAAAATGACCTGTTGGCAGCAGAATAATGTCCAGGGTCCCAACACAACCCTGAAGTGCCTGTTAAAGCAAGTACTTCAATTTATCATTTTTCAGTCTGGATAAGTTAAAAAAAAATGAATAGAGAAAATATTGTTTACACACTCCACGTTGTACTTCATTACGTAACTGACATAAGGCACTGAAGTTTTATAAAAGAGTTTTATGTATTTCTAAAGTTTCTAAAGTATTTTTCTATGTAAAGTTTTATTCCTGTTGGTGACAGCATGGTTATGTTCTACATGTTTAACAGTAATCCTTTGCTGTTTTTGTAGAACCACTGGATTAGCATATTAAAAAGGTTCCCAGTAATATTTCAGTGTATTAGCTTTACTGTAATTTAATTCAAATTTCCCATCTGATGTTGCAGGATTTGATCTAAGATTTTTCTTTTTAAATCATTTGTTTATCCACTCAAAATACTGTTGTAATACTGAGGACATTCTTTATTGCTTATATTGTAAGCTTGTGCGTAAAGTGGATGTTTTAGAATTTTTTTTCTAATAACATTTCTTTGGCTTTGCCAGAGGGATTTTTTTTTTAAAGAAAATTAATGCAAGGGAATTTAATTTGTCATTTATTACTGTTGCCCATCAAGAATTGTCAATTGTGAAAGAGGATTTCAGCCCTTTCCCCCTGTGGCACTTTGTGTTTTTGGTTGTCTGGTTGTTAAGACATTTTGTTAGACAAGCTATGTTGTAAAGTTACTTAATAAATTTGTAACTGAAATTTATATTGCCTCATGTTTTTAAATGTGTAATTTTTTTTTTTTTTTTTTTTTTTTGCATTTTTCTTCAGAAATCCAATTTAAAAGACAGATCTGATATTTAAAAACTGAGTCCCATAAACTTAAAATGGTTAACATTTGAAAACTAAATATTATTTCATAAAAGTAGTTAGAAAATTTAAGCATTTTATGCTTGATTAAGATTTGTACTTGAAACTCAAAATAACAAGTAGATAGTACCAAATCACAAATGTGCATTTCACATGAAAACATTTAGCAGTGTTACTTAAAAATATTTATTCAGAGCTACTACATATTGTGTGTTTATTTAACTTTTATTTTTGAGTCTTGGTTACTTAAAATATTTTATGTAATCAGTTTCACCAAAAATTTTGAGTAGAATTAACTTATTGGGTTTTACAGTGTGGAGGCAGGATTCATCCAGAGGAAAACTGCTCAGTGTGTGTTTGTTTTGTTGCATCAGCTGAACTGATACAGGAGCTTTTTGTGAAGTGTGGGGATGACCGTGTTTTGATTCAGAGCTGCAGTTTTGTTTATTTTGCTGGTTTCTGATTTTTAATAATCCAAGAAAACAAAATAAAAACATGTTGAAAAGAGCAACAAGCCTCACGGAGCCTTATGTCCATTACTTCGATTTTCAGTATTGAAAAAATGGGGAAAGAGATCATTTTTAACTTTGTTTAATGTGTGTTTATTTTCTCTCTCTCGCTCTTTTTTTTTTTTTTAACTCAATATATGAGTGACGGGAGTCACCGTGTAACCATAAGAAGAGGACAGAAGGAAAACCGGTCTGCACTGTTATGTTATGTTATACCAGCTGGCTGCGTATCTCTACTTTCCTCTTATTATAAGTCAGCATCCAGAACACAGTCAGCTGTGGAAACTCGCCCTTTAAATCCCTCAGAGGGAGAGAGAGCGCTGTGCATTGCAGCGGAGACGTCACTTCCGTGAAGACAGAAGTAAAGCAAAACTATAATCATGCCAGAATGAATGAATGAACTTCCTGTCACCGTGTTCTTACTTATTTAAAGAGGTCACATATTTGATGATGCGCACAACAATGATACGTTACAAATACTGCGACTGCTGCTTTCAGTGTCCTTGAATGAGCCCGTTACAAATAATCACACCTGTGTTTACAAGTGCAGCAGAAGAGCGAGCTTTTTAATGACAGACAGTCTGATGTAGGCCATAAGAAATGATGCAACAAACTTACCTGCTCATTCATACCTGCGCTCTTTCGTCATCCTTCACTTTCACACTGCAGTGTAAACAGCAGAGTAAAGGTGCGTCAGTGACGTGGCGCTCACGCGCAGTCGCTTTCCTTTTCTTCTGTGGAGGCGGTCTGCAGACACAGCACTGATATGTTTGTGTATATTTTCTTATTGACAGACTCAAATATTTTTTATTCCTGCAGCATCAATAAAGATGCTGATGTTTTTATTTTTACTGTCAAAACTGAAGGAATTATGAAAACTGAAAAGTACTGTCAGATTTTGAAGCTCCGTGCAATAACAGCTGGAAAGCATCCGACTGTCATTTTTCAGCATGACAGTGATCCCAAACACGCTGCCAGTGCAGTAACAGCATACCTGGACAGAAGAACACACAGGTGAACACCATCACCTCATTTATTTATACTAGCAAACCCCGCGCCACACCGGAGACACGCGGAACATATAAGCATACAGAAGTACACACACTACGATCATTACAGTATGAGGCTATGATACATTATCTTGTGACATCATAATAATCTGACATTCTGTTCTGTACTATGACATTCCACTGTCTAAGTGTCAAATGTACAAATACATACATGGCTGTGGGATTTGTATCAAATATTTACATATGTATTTACATATATGGAGAAACAGGTAAACTGTAACTGTAATTTCAAGCTTCATTCAGGATGTAAAGAGCTGGTTGTCTAATGCTGGACATTCATATGAACAGTCCAATGATAACCGTGCTGCTGAAAATCAAAGTAATGTTTCTGATGATGTCCAGCCAGAGGATAGCGTTTCTAATCCCACATGTTCAATAAGACTTTCTAAATCTAGCTCTCAAATATCTAAAACATCATCCACCACCTTTGCCAAAATTAAAGCACAAGCTAAAAAGGCAGCATTAATGGAGCACATGGCCGCCTTAAACAGTAAACATCTTCTAGAGGCAAAAGAGGAAAAACTAAGACTGGAAAATGAGCAGTTAAGGAAAGAAAAGGAACAACTGGCCTTAGAAACTGAATTAAAGGAGATTCATGCAAAGCTTAAGGTTCTGAAGCTAAGCTCCAAATGCAGCTCTAAAATTTCAGATGGCATGTATTCATATGTTGAAAGGGCAGAATTACAAAAGAAATTTGGACTAAATCCATATGCTGACCAGTTTGAACATATCTTAATCTCCACTAGACTGTCAAGCTGTCACTGTCAAGCCAAAACATCCTGAAATAATACAGCTACCAGTTGCAGACGCTCCGCAAAACTGGACAACAATAACACAAATGACACATGATGCTCCTAGTGTAGAACAGCAATCCCATCCCACTCAGGACACTTTGAGAATCATGCAATGTCAAAATGAGATCACTGCTTTGTTAGTCCAGCAAACTGCAGCATCTACTTTGCCCATGAGGAATATTCCTGTGTTTGACAGTGACCCTCTGCAGTTCAAATCTTTTCCGAGAGCTTTTGAAAATTGTGTGGAGGATAAAACTAACAACTTTAGTGACTGCTTGTATTTCTTGGAACAATACACAAGGGGGCAGCCTAGAGATCTGGCTAGAAGTTGTCAGCATCTTCCCCCCGGAGAAGGATACCAGAGAGCAAAATCACTCCTTACTGAACACTTTGGCAGCGAACATAAAATCTCTTCTGCTTATATGGATAAAATCTGCAACTGGCCCTCAATTAAACCTGAGGATGTAAACGCACTGCAATCATTTTCTTTGTTCCTTCGAGGTTGTTCCAATCTAGTGCAGCACGTCAAGTACATGAAGGAGTTGGATATGCCAGCAAACCTCAGGACCATCGTGATGAAACTCCCTTACAAGCTGCGAGATAATTGGAGAGATGTTGCATGTGACATTCATGACCAGACTGGAAGCAGAGCAGTGTTCATTGATGTGGTAAACTTTATTGAAAAACAGGCCAAAATTGTTTCAGACCCACTGTATGGCAACATCCAGGCTACATCTTCATCTGGCCAAGCACAAGCATCCACTCACTCACAGCAGAGGCGAAAAGGAGGTGCCTTTGCAACCAGCGTCACTGCAATAAAGAATGGAGTTAAAGACAATAACAGGAGAAACTTTGCTCCTCGTCAAAGTAACCAGACTCAGTGTTTGTTTTGCCACCACGCCAACCATACTCTGGATAAATGCACACAGTTCCAGTCAAGGACCTGTCTGTCCTGCATGTTGAAAGGGAGGATACAACAGCATCCGTCAAGGAGACAAGTGGAACTGTGAGTACCCCTGCTTTACTGGAACATCAGCAAACATGTGGCCATATAGGGGCTGGTGAGGAGGACAGTGCTGTCTTTTCCATTGTTGCGGTGAAGGTGAAAAGCCAGAAGAGTAACAGGACAGTGCATACGTACGCTTTTCTGGACCCTGGGAGTTCAGGTACATTCTGCACTGCTAGTTTGGCAAAAAGGTTGGGAATAACAGGCAAACCAAGCAACATTCTGTTAAGGACAATGGGGCAGATTAAAGATGTTAAAACCACTATCATACCTGGATTGGAAGTGTCGGGGTTTGATAGAGATGATTTCATTGAACTGCCATCTGTTCTGACACAAACCACAATGCCAGTGTCACGAGGAAACATTCCAAGGCAAGAGGATGTTGTTCAATGGCCCTATCTGAGCAGATTTGCATTGCATGACTTGGATGCAGGTGTGGATTTGCTCATCGGGATTGTTTTGGGCTTTCGCCCTAAAAGAGCTGTTGTCCCTTTAAGACTGTCAGTAAATGGCATGTGACAGGAAGTGATGACCAGAAGTGGTAGAAGCCCACGGAAACCAGCAAGAAGGCTGCTGTATTTCATGCGTTCACCATCTCATGCAATCCTGCTGTTCTAGACCTCATAAAGGCATTCCCTGTAAGTAGGATGTTTAACTGGAAGTATATATTTGGTATTGTTGCAGTTTGAGACAATTTATCAAATATATAAATTTGTATTGAATATGAAGATTATATTTGTTGTAAATACATTAGTTGATGGAAGGTCATATTTCTGCTGCGTTTAATATGGCAGACACTATATGTTAAACACCTTTGTTTTAGACATGCGTGCATTTGAAGTACTAAACTTCCCGTGTATTTACTATTCTGTGTATTGTATTTCAGTTTCACACCGTTCACATTATAAAGACGCTCAAGTTCGACAGGGTGTCCTGGATTTATTGTGTGGAGGTGTTTAGCTTGCTGGATAGCCGAATGGAGATTTCTGCGAGGCCAGTACAGTGAAAAGGGAGACCTGCGATTGTGAGCGTCCAGCCGAACCACTTTCTGCAGTGAGACCGGCGCAACAGCTGCAGCACCACAAGAAAGAATCAAGGTAATACCTGCCTGCTCGACATGGATAACAAAGTAAAGGATGTTGACACCCAATCCACGACATCCCATTCAAGTAAAGCTTCAGTTGTATCAAGTATTTCTATGGCAGCTGCTATGGCACGTGCAAAGGCAGAAGCTGCTCAGGCCAGAGCTGCATTTTCAAAGAGAGAGATAGAAATAAAAATGGAAAAGGCCCGTTTAGAGGCTACACTAGAAGCTTTGGAAAAGGAGAGAGAGGCAGAGGCTGCACTTGCCGAAGCGGCAGTTATGGAGGCTGCAGTGGCAAATCTGGAGACCACAAGTGAATGCAAAACGCAGCTAACACCCACACAGGGTTCCCGACAACGTACCGAACAGTATGTTAGGGAACACAGTCATCTCAGCGGTAGCAGACCATCACTAAAATTTGAACCCTCACTACAGAGTAACCACACTCTCACACAGGGAGACAAGAAACTACGAGATAAATCAACAGTCTTGCAAAGCTCCCAGCCTCCTAGTCACATTGAGGATGACAGCACTCATTCCAACCAAGGTTTTACACATCAACATCAGTCACACAATATAAATGGAGTGCCAGGATACACATCAAAGCTAGAAACCCGAAACCATTATCCATCTTCTGCTCCACATTGCTCCGGTGATGCAGCCCAAATTGACCTAGCCAGATACTTAGCTCGCAGCCAGCTAATGTCATCAGGACTTGTGAAATTTGACGACAAGCCTGAAAACTATCTAGCATGGAAATCATCATTCCTTGCTGTTACTGAGGACCTAGCTCTGAGAGCAGGAGAAGAAGCTGACCTGTTAATTAAATGGCTAGGAGCAGAGTCTTCTGAGCACGCTCGACGCATCAAATCTGTCAATGTGAGAAATCCATCGGTCGGACTTGAACACATATGGGACAGATTGGATGAGCTGTATGGGTCGCCAGAAGCTATCGAAGGAGCTCTATTTGCAAAGCTAGAAAGATTCCCAAAAATTGGGTTTAAGGAGCACCATAAGCTCAGGGAGCTATATGATTTGCTGTCTGAGATTGAATCAGCAAAACAAGAAGGATATTTGCCAGGCCTGTCATACCTTGACACTGCTAGAGGCATCCATCCTATTGTACAAAAACTGCCATATGGGCTTCAAGACAGGTGGGTGATGGAGGGTTCACACTACAAACAAGTGCACAAGGTGTTTTTTCCACCATTTTCGTTCTTCTTAGAGTTTGTGCGCAAGCAAGCAAAGGCACTTAATGACCCAAGCTTCAGTCTCCAGTTATTTTCCACTGCTTCTACTGCAATCCGAAGGGATAAGTTCTCACAGAGCCACATCACAGACCGAAGACCAGTCTCGGTACATAAAACTGACGTCTCCCTGTCCAAAACAGCACCCACTGCTGAGGACCCAGAGAAGATATGTCCAGTGCATAATAAACCCCATCCCTTACGTAAGTGTAGAGGACTGAGAGAAATGCCTCTCGATGAAAGGAAAAGGATCCTGAAGGTACACAAAATCTGTTTCAAATGCTGTGCCTCAAACAAGCACATAGCTCGAAACTGCGATGTAGTGGTTGAATGCTCCGATTGCCATAGTAACAAGCACCCTACAATCCTGCATCCAGACAAACTTCCAGCTACCCCCACACCTTCTCGTTCCCCTACAGAGAATGGCGGGGAGATGGGATCTCCAGAAGCTGCAGTTGTATCTAACTGCACTGAGGTGTGTAGAGAGGGATTTAGTGGCAAATCCTGTTCTAAGATATGCCTCGTAAACCTTTACCCTGCTGACAGCCATAGAGAGAGCAAAAGGATGTACGCCATGTTGGATGACCAAAGCAATAGGTCATTGGCACGCTCCGAGTTCTTCGAGATGTTCAACATTAATGGTCCCTCAACCCCATACACTCTCAAAACATGCTCAGGTGTCGGGGAAACAGCTGGTCGCCGTGCGACTGGGTTTGTTGTTGAGTCTGTAGATGGTGCTCTCAACATCCCACTGCCCACTCTCATTGAGTGCAACATGATTCCCAATAACAGAGATGAGATCCCCACTCCTGCGGCCGCACTTAGTCACTCTCACCTTAAATCAATAGCCCATGAAATTCCAGTGTTGGATAGCAGTGCCGAAATCCTGCTGCTACTTGGGAGAGACTTGCTAAGGGTCCACAAAGTAAGGAAACAAATCACGGGGCCCTCTGATGCAGTATATGCACAGAAATTGGATTTAGGATGGGTGATCATTGGTGATGTGTGCCTGGGCAGCTCCCACAGACCTGAAGTTACTACCTTTAAGACTCATGTTCTGGAGAATGGCAGAACAAGTTATTTTCCTCCATGTGAAACCCACATTAAAGTGAAGGAGAAACTCTGCCCCTCCCATCAGATCCAATCAATCGGCTTTCCTCTAAACCCCAAATGCTACAAGCCAAGCTGTGAGAACTTGGGAGATGCAGTTTTCCAGAAAACCAAGGATGACAGCAAGCTTGCACCATCAGTGGAGGATTTCCTGTTCCTTCAGATAATGCAGAATGAATTCTTCCAGGATTCCTCCAACAGTTGGGTAGCTCCCTTGCCATTCCGCCAGCCACGAAAGCATCTTCCTAACAATCGCCAATACGCTATGAGCCGCCTTAAGTCTTTGCAGCACACCTTGAACAAAAAACCCCAGATGAAATCCAACTTTGTGGACTTCATGCAGAAAATATTGGACAATGAGCATGCAGAGCTTGCACCTCCGGTACAAAGGGGAAAGGAGTATTGGTATCTGCCATTCTTTGGAGTCTACCATCCACAAAAACCCACTCAAATACGAGTGGTGTTTGACTCAAGTGCACGTTTTGAGGGGACATCTCTTAATGATGTACTATTACCTGGACCACACCTGAACAACAGTTTGTTGGGTGTCCTCATAAGATTCAGGAAGAACCCAGTTGCAATTACAGCAGACATCCAACAGATGTTTCACTGCTTCCTGGTGCGGGAGGACCACAGGGATGTTCTTCGCTTCATCTGGCACAAAGAAAACAACCTGAAGAAGGAACTGGTTGACTTCAGAATGAGGGTGCATGTTTTTGGGAACAGCCCCTCCCCTGCTGTAGCAATCTTTGGAATGCGCAGGGCTGCCCAGGAAGGAAAAGAGCATTACGGAGCGGATGTTTGTCGGTTTATAGAGCGTGACTTCTACATGGATGACGCTCTCAAGTCTTTCCCCTCCGTGGAACAAGCTGTTGACCTTCTCTCGAGAACACAAGAAATGCTAAGAGCCTCAAATCTTCGGCTCCACAAAATAGCCTCTAATAAGCCTGAGGTGATGGATGCATTTCCAGTGGAGGATCGTGCCAAGGACCTTCAGGACCTTGACCTATTCACAGATGACCTTCCTGACCAACGGAGTCTTGGATTGAAATGGAACATTATGTCAGACCAATTTACATTTCACGCCCCTCAGACAGAAAGGCCATATACACGAAGGGGGTTGCTCTCCATGGTCAACAGCCTCTTCGACCCTCTTGGTTTCTTGGCTCCAGTGACAATCAAGGGATGGCTGTTACTAAGAGAACTGTCAGAAGAAGCTTCGGACTGGGACTCTCCTCTTCCAGAGGCAATGCAAGAGAAATGGATGGAATGGCAAAACTCTTTGCAGCATCTCAGCAGCATTCATGTGCCCCGTCCATACTCCACAGTCCCGACCTGCGAAGCCAAGAGTACTGAGCTATGCATCTTCTCTGATGCTTCTGTGAAGGCCATATGTGCTGTTGCATACCTGAAAGACATAAGCCATGATGGAAGAGTGGAAGTAGGATTTGTCCTTGCTAAAACACGACTTGCTCCTCAGCCAGAACTTACTATTCCCAGGTTGGAGCTCTGCGCAGCGGTGCTCGCCGTCGAAATAGCTGAGGTAGTTGCTGAGGAGATTGACCATCCGTTCAACACAATCAGTTTCTATACGGACAGCAAGGTGGTCCTTGGTTATATTTATAACCAGTCAAGATGGTTTTATGTCTATGTGAACAATCGCATTCAGCGTATCAGGGAGTCTACCGTGCCTGAACAGTGGCATTATGTGCCAACAGAACAGAACCCAGCTGACCATGTCTCACGTTCTGTTCCTGCCCTGAAGCTCCAGAGCATGACATGGTTTACAGGGCCATCCTTTCTCCAGAACCCAAGAGCTTTACCAGATCCACCAGAGAAATATGATCTCCTGGACCCAACAACGGATGCAGAAGTCCGTCCTGAGGTAAAAACTCTATCTACCCGTATTGCAGTGACGTGCGGTGAGGGTCGTGACTGGTGAGGCACTGACGTCATCACATCAGATTTACAAACATATAGCTTATTCACCATTTGATTGGCAACAGTTGTTTTGTTTAACATTAACATAGTCTGAAGCAAACCTTTTAGCTCCGGTGTTGGTCTTCCTTTAATTATTATCTTCTGCTTCGATTGAAAGTCCAGTTTAGAAAATTCTTTCAGTTGAGTTATGTAATCTTCCATGTTGAACATAAGGCCAAGCAACAGGAAAAACTAACTGGCCTTGCTAACTGTTTATGGTAGCTTGCCGCCGAGGAGTCGTAGAGTCCCTGGGATCACCAGCGCCCCCTACCATGAGGCACGAGAACTGCGTGCCTCACCTAGAGTCTCTTCGCAGCAGTTTCATGATCGCTCAACACAAGAATGCATTACACACACATACAGTTGTTAATGAAAAAAACAAAAAATAAACTGTGCATTATATACACCAGCTAAAATATGGAAATTTACTTCATATAGTAAAAGTGCAGTGAGACCGGAAAGTAATCCGGTCTCACTGCATAGCATGCCAGCACAGTTAGTAGTCATTGGCAATGACTATACTGAGCCGCACCACGGATTGCGCAATCCGTGGTGCGGCTCGCCGGGCTGGTGCCTCACCGTTCGTCTCTTAGTATTTGACCGGCAAATGCGAAAATTCAGCGATTTTGAAAAAACTAATCTAAAAATGGTGTAGTTAAATGGAAAAGAACTTTAAAATACAAATCACTGAATGAATATAACCATTTAATTTATTTTTTAATTTTATATTTCCACGATGACAGGTGAGGCCGTGCCTCACCTGCCTCCCCTGACTGCACGTCACTGCCGTATTGTAGAGACCTGCTTAGGCTCAAAACGATGGGAACGTTTTTCCACTTGGAGATCTGTGACCAAGGCCACAGCTAATCTGAAGCATGTTGCACGCTGCTTTGGAAGTTCAGCAAGGGACAATACGTGTGTGGGATGGCACATGTGCAACAAAGCCATCAACGCCGATTTGATAAAAGAAACTGAGGAAGTAATTATCAGAAGTGTGCAACATGAGGCTTATGCAGAGGAAATAAAATGCATCACTGCCAAGCACAATCTACCTACAAACAGTCCACTCAGAAAACTGAATCCCACAATGGACAAGAGAGAGCTTTTACGTGTTGGTGGACGACTTAGTCAATCAGGTCTGGAGCAGAGGGAGAAAAACCCTATCATTCTGCCAGGTAATCACCACATAACAACACTCCTTGTTCGGCATCATCATGGAAAGATCAGTCATCAAGGCAGGCATTTTACAGAGGGAGTGATCAGAGAAAACGGCTTGTGGATAGTAGGAGCAAAAAGGTGCATTGGTAAAGTTATCAGCAATTGTGTGACCTGCAAAAGGCTCAGAGGAAAGGTTGGAGAACAGCTTATGTGTGATCTACCTGCAGACAGGTTGAAAATAGAACCTCCTTTTTCATATGTGGGCGTGGACATGTTTGGACCATGGGAGGTGTCCACGAGACAGACACGTGGAGGCCAAGCCAACAGCAAGCGTTGGGCAATTTTGTTTACCGGCTTATGCATAAGAGCAGTCCACATTGAGGTTGTCGAGGATATGAGCTCTTCTAGCTTCATCAATGCACTAAGGCGTTTCTTTGCTCTCCGCGGCCCAGCAAAGCAGCTTCGTTCGGACTGTGGTACAAACTTTATTGGTGCATATAAAGAAATGAGGTCAAACATTGCAGAGGAGAAAAGGGTACAAGGCTTCCTGCAGGATCAAGGCTGTGACTGGGTCTTCAATCCACCCCATTCGTCCCATATGGGTGGGGCATGGGAACGTATGATAGGTATGGCAAGACGGATCCTTGACTGTATGTTACTGCAAGGCAGTCGCATCCGACTCACTCATGAAATTCTGACCACATTTCTAGCAGAAGTTACAGCCATTCTAAATGCTCGTCCTCTAATTCCAGTCTCCTCGGATCCGGAGCATCCTCACATTCTATCACCTGCCATGCTTCTCACACAGAAGGGCAGTGTTCCTCCACCTCTCTCCTCCAGTGTCAACCCAAGAGAAATGTTGAAGAGCCAGTGGAAACGTGTGCAGTTTCTGGCCAGTACAGGGATGGATGCTCCCAAAGTGCTGGAGCCATGGGAGCTGATCAATAGCCAAGGTGACGGACCCTATGCCGTGAGAACAAGAGTCGGCTGGGTGATAAACGGACCTCTTCGCACTGGAGACTCTGGAGGTAATTCTGTCCAAACAGGCTGCACTGTTGTAACAGCAAACCACATAGCTGTTGAATACTTGGAAAGCATGTTGATACAGCAGTACAATCATGATTTTAATGAGAAGGCAGCAGAAACTCAGCTGGAGATGTCGAGAGAGGACATTAAATTCATGAATATTATGAAGAATACGACAGAGCTCAAAGATGGACACTATTGCATTGACTTACCTTTCAGAGTTGAAGATCCTGTTTTGCCGAATAACTACTGTATTGCCCAGCAATGACTACAGGGTCTTAAGCGGAAGTTTAGTAGAGATGCTACATTTAAAAGGGAATATACTGACTTTCTGAACGACATGCTAGTTCAAGGATATGCCGAGAGGGTTCCTGTGGATGAGCTGGCTCCAGAGAATGGAAAGGTGTGGTACATACCCCACCACGGAGTGCATCATCCCACAAAACGAAAGCTGAGAGTTGTGTTTGATTGTGGCTGTACTTACAAAGGAACATCTTTAAACAGCTTGCTTCTGCAGGGTCCAGATCTTACAAACTCACTCATTGGGGTCCTCCTGCGGTTTGGAGAAGGCCCAGTTGCCATTATGACTGACATCCATGCCATGTTCTACCAGGTCTGGGTTCCTCACAAACATATGAACTTCCTGCGCTTTCTCTGGTGGCCTGATGGCGATGTCAACAAAGAGCCAGAAGAATACAGGATGAGAGTGCATATGTTTGGAGCCGTATCTTCACCCAGCTGCTCCAAATATGCCCTGAGAAGAACTGCGGAGGACAATGCACTGAAGTATTCAGCAGAAGTTATAGGTACGGTGAAATGTAATTTTTATGTAGATGACTGTCTTAAATCTACAGCATCAGTGGAAGATGCAGTACAGCTGATACATGACCTGACTTCACTTTGCAAAAGGGGTGGCTTCCATCTTCAAAAATGGGTTACTAATAGTCGTAAAGTGTTGGCATCAATTCCCAGTGATATCAGAGCAAAAGACACCAAGGAGATGGATTTGGACAGGGATCAGCTGCCAGTGGAAAGAGCTCTTGGAATGCAATGGTGTGTTGAGGATGATACCTTCAATTTCAGAACATCAGTGCAGGACCGGGCACACACCAGAAGAGGCATTTTATCTGTGGTGAGCTCAGTTTATGATCCACTGGGTTTCTTGTGCCCTTTTGTTATTCCAGCCAAGTTATTGCTACAGGAACTCTGTAGGCTGAACCTGAAGTGGGATGAACCAGTTCCATCTTCCTTCTCTAAGCACTGGTCTGAGTGGCTCATTGAACTCCAGCAGATGAGTGGATTTAAAGTGGAGGGATGTATCAAGCCTCCCGATTTTGGAACACCTGTCAAAGCACAACTTCATCATTTTTCAGATGCCAGCCAAGTTGGCTACGGCACAGTATCTTACCTGAGACTGGAAAATGCTGACAGTGTGCATGTCTCATTTGTGATGGGAAAGGCCAGAGTTGCACCATTGAAGCAGATCACCATTCCAAGTGGGAGGGGTCAGCAGGCGCCGGGTCATACGGCTTTTTACCAGGCGACAGAGAGGCTGCAGACCAAATTGCTTATGTCTGTAAGTTTTGCTGCGTAATTTAGAGTAAAACGACCCAAATGCACTTTTGTATGGACATTGTGTTATTTTTAAGACCTCTTTGACCTGCGTAAGATCCAGTCCTGAGGTGCCTCAGTGGCCATTTGGATGTGTTGGGTTTTGATGTGGACCAATGGCCGCTACACTACTAGAGTATTTATTACTGTTGTCCATGCAACATTTATGACATTGAAGTATTTAACCACGGCATATAAGGAAGTAATTAAAACTTATTTATATAGCATCTTTCTAGATAAACATCACAAAGTGCATCACAACAATCAAAGGAAAACAGTGATACACAGTAAAACACACACAGACCACAAACCTGTACAAAGAAGTCTGAGCGGTTCTTTAAACGCTCCAACAAAGCCCGCAGATCTCAGGTGTAACGGGAGTGCATTCTGCATCATTTGTATGTAAATGAAAGAAAACAAACCTCATTTTAGGATCCCCTTCTCCAGGGTTTCTGGTTCTCACGCTGATGAAATAAAGCGAAATATCACTGATCGATTCCCATGACTGAACGTCACAGCGCAGGCGCAGAGTCAAGGAGCCGCTTTCATTTTCTCTTCACAGGAGCTTTCCTTTTCTGGCGCAGATGCATACTGTGCACGCAGATCTGCACTTTTACGCGAGGATAATTATTGAGACAAAACCAATCAAGAAATTCCAACAATAGAAAATTTACCACAGATCGAAAACTCTGTAGGTGCATGCAAACAATGTCTGAGAGAACAAACACGTGACAAATCTGACTGCAAATGAAAGTAATGGAGGAAATATACAAATATGAGTCAAAGAGCAAACAATTAAATTTCTTAAAGAATAATAATTCAGGCCTGTCTGACATAATGTATGAGTTATGATTTGAATCTGTGCTTACTGCGCTGAAATGTTCAGTGGGCAGACATGCATTAATAACTAGGTTAACCCTTCTTGTCCTCCGGAAAAACCGATAATAATGCAATAAAACAAAAGCACGTTATAAGTTAAAGCAAAACGAGGAAAGAGAGAACAGAGAGCAAACGCGCATTCTCTGGATCCAAACGGGAGATTTTGAAATGGATTTATATCAGGAGGACAACATGCTCCAGTTTTCCCACTGAAGGACAATCCCCGTCTCCAGGTCAGCTGTTCTCACGGTAAAGCGCATATTCTCGATTAAACAAGGCGAAATATCACTGAGCGGTTCGTCTGAATGAGCGTCACTGCAGGCCGAACAGTCACGGAGCCGCTTTCATTTTCTCCGAGTAAGAACTTCCCTTTTATGGCATAATCACAACTGTAGAAGTAAATATGAAATGTGAGTCCATTCAAAAGCGTTAATGCACTTCCAATCATTAAAGAACTTTTTACATCTACCAGCACGCTGGGAAACGCGCATAAATGTAAAATAGCTTTAAAAATCTTTATGAATTATTGAAATTTAATCCAAGCAGCTTCCATTTAGCTAAATATGAAAAGAGGTGATATGTTTCAGTTTAAAAATATCTGAAGCGCTACTCAAAGTAATGTGTCTGTAAGACTAATGTTTCTAGGATCTGTTATTTTTATGTTTTAATATTCTATAATAATGTGTATTACTGCGTAATAATCTCTTTGAATTGTGTAACGATATTTTTAGTTTTTATATAACATGTTTTTCAAAAGTGAGATATTTCTGGGGTTTTTTTATTGAACGAAAATCTGAAATGTGTGACGTCATAACCCACCTACGCTGAGGTGAAAGCCGCAGTTGACACCTCAGAGGTGAATGTGGAGGCCACCCTAAACCCCCCCAAAGTCATGAGATCATTGTTGTAACCTCCACTTCATTTAAAGTTTGTAATGTTCCAGAAATGCTCTGTTCAGGTTTGCATTAGCAGCTAATATTCCCATAATATTCCTATAATACTCAAAGGTTAAACATTTCAAATTAAGCATCAGTCTTGAGCTGCATTTGTTCTCCTCATTTCTAAAAATATGTAATAGCAAAAACATTATAAGTCAAAGAGAAGCAAACAATTAAATCTAAGTATTGATTTGTTACGTGTCCTTAAAGTCTCGATAATAACACTTTATTTCTAATATCAAGAGGAAAAATATTTCAGGGATATATAGAGGCTGTGATGACAAACACGATGATCAGACGTCAGTTGTGTTTGTTGTCGCGCTTTTTTAGGTATTCGGTTACATGTCTGTCCTGACTGAAGCCGTTATAATGATGTAAATTCATCTTTTATTAATGGTGATATCGCGAATCTTAAATGTGGATGATTTTGTTTAATTTAGAGACTAAATCCGAAATGTGTGGACACAGGCTCTTAGGAGGCTCATTCTATAATGCACTTGGAGGATAACAGAGCTTTTCGGTGTCCGATAAGATTTCTTTACAGCTGACGTCCATCTGAAATGTCTCATTATGCCCGCATGCTGCGGTGAAAGCCGCAGGTGTTTTCCACAGGTAGAAGATGAAAGGTGCGCTGTGCTATAAATGCGGAGCTGCAGGTCTGCTCCTTCAGAACACCAGGAGAGCTCCGAGTTTGCTCCATCAGAGGCCGTTTACAGCTTTTAAAGGATGATGTACAGGATTGTGGCTGCTTGCCTGTTCCTCGGTCTGTTCTCTGCAGGCTCCTCGCTGAGCTGCAGATGGATGGATCATAAATTCAAACAGCACAACGAAGAAACTTTGAATCTACTCGATGCCATGGTGAGTGCGCTCCTGTTACTCTTTTAATGTCTAAATTGCATTGATGTCAGTCAGTGGTTTAAACGTCGTTACTGAAACACTCGGTGTGTTTGTGTGTGTGATGCAGGCTAATAACTCCACGAACAGCACCGAGCTGGAGGACACGGTGGTCTTCCCTAATCATCTGTACCGCCAGGCGTCCAAAGCATCCGTAAGCCAAGCTCAGCTTTTACTAACACTAACTCCATTTTCTTTGTGGGAGAGACTCATCTGAGACTGTTGTTGTTCTTCCAGGCTGAGGAGAAACTGGCTTTCACAGCTCAGATTCTGGAGGAGGTGGCTGCCCTGTTTGAGGAGGATCACAGCTCTGCATCATGGGAGGAGAGCACAGTGAGGAACCTTCTCAATATTGTGAACAAACAGGCTGAAGAGCTTCGCTCCTGTGTGAGTTCACTTTCACTGACAGCTCTCCTCACATAACTGAGAGAAATTCCCGGTAAAAATAGCTGAGGCATATCAATCTTTTTCTTCATTTAGATCGGGAGCCGCGGTCACAAGAAGAAGAACAGACAGTATTTAAAGAGGCTCTCAGATGATGTCCTAAAGAAAAAGGTAAGTTTACATCATTCTTGGTGTTTCTTACTATTTAAAGAGCTCTGCTATGTTTTAATAATGATGATATTGTGGTGTCTGCAGGGTCACAGTGCTGAAGCCTGGGAGCTGATCAGGAAGGAAACCAAAGCCCATCTAATGAGAGCGGAACAGCTGACGTCATCTCTGCGCCCCGCCCACTAAAACCTGTCTGTCACGTGAAGGATGTGTTCATGTATTTATTTTTTAATCTATTTATGTCCTCGTTTCTATGACCTGCTCAGATCAGTGATTATTTCTCAGTGTTGATCAACAAATATATTTTTATTTACTTATAAAGTTGTATTAAACTATACTGAACATATTATTTTTATTTTAAATGTTGAAGTCAATAATTAATTTACAACAAGAATGTCTTTGTTTATTTGCTTGTTTGTTTTTTCGTTCTTTATTTAATAGAATATTTATTGATCAGCTGGATCACTCTTTATTTTCAGTGTTGACCAACATGTTTAGGTTTAGGTTATTAATTTTGCTTTAAGTAAATTATATATTTTTCATTATTTATACTTTTTTAAATACTGTGATTCTTACTTTGACATTTCTTTGATGCTTCAATAAAAACAGAATATTTATTCTTGCAAATTGAAATGTTTATTGTTTTGCTTCCTTTTCCATCAAGCACATTTGCACAGGTGCAGCATGTTTGGCTCTGATTGGTAGCTCACAGTCCCTCCTGCTCTGAAAACGCAGACAGCAGAAAGGAGCCGAGTCTGTTTATTCTCTTAATGATCAAAGTTTCTCCTGTGCAGCATTTAGCCAGGACCTGCTTTTACCTTCAGATCTGACTTCAGATTTTGTGGCATCGATTCAACAAGGTGCTGGAAACATTACTCAGACTTTTTGTCCATTTTTACAAAATAGCATCAAACGTGTCGGCTGCACATCCACGATGGCACCAACAACCATGTCAGGCTCAGAGGCACTAAAATCACCACAAAGCTGCACATGTGTTTTGAAATCAATGTTAAGTCTACATTAATCTGTGGCCTAGATAATCCACGAGACAAATACATCTACATGCAATACATACTTTACTAAATACTGTGCTTATTACTGATTATTACTTATAATATTGTTCTTCAGGCTGACGAGCTTCACTCCTGTGTAAGTTAACTGTACTTAACACTTTGGTCCTGAGTCGTTGGTAATGTGAATACATTACAGCTGAAATATGTCAAGTATATTTTTCAATTCCTGTTTCTTTTGTTATGAATTCAGATTATGAACCACACACAGAGAGCAGCTAATGAGAGCAGAACACCTGGCTTCATCTCTGCGCCCCGCCCACTAAAACCCGTCTGTCACATGACGGATGCATTCATTTATTAGCATTTTGATTTATTTCATTGTACTTGGTTACATTTATTTATTGATTTGTGAATATTTTTTGTTATTTTTTATGTTAAAGTCAACAAAGTTTTTCTTATTGACAAAGTGAAATAGGTCGACAATGTTTTTGTTTTTATTTTTACTGAGTAAAATCAAACATCAGAAACATGTTAATATTTCTGCTCAGATTTATAAGGAAATACCTGTTTGTATCTTTGGACACTTTGTTACAAGCAGGCTGTCACAACACACACACACACACACACACACCCATACAACACACACACACAACACACACACACATACACACACACACATACACACACAAACACACACACACACACACACACACCCATACAAAACACACACACACACACACACACACACACACACACACACACACACACACACACACACACACACACACACAGTGTTGCCAGCAGAACAAAGGGCCCATTTTAAGTTGTACCTTTAGGCACTCTGCTACCAGTGACTCCGCCCCCTTCCTCACCTGATCTGAACCCTGTTGAGAACTCGGGGACCCTTAAACAGGACATTGATGGTGAAGGACAACAGCTCACCTCTGAACAGTGTCTGGAGGCTGCGGTTGTTGCTGCGATTCAATCATCAGCTCATCCTTTTGTTCCCAGTAAAATATAGAGAAATGACTTGTATGTAGTTCTGTATCATTATATTTTCAGCAGTTCACTTTAGGTTTATTTATGATATTTTGGGACTTACTGATAAAACCTGAATGGAACAGTGCTGACCTGTTGCATCTTTATGCTGCAGCTCACCTGCTCAGATCACTTTGATTAGTTTAAAGATCCAAAGTGTTGCTCACAGATCTTAAACACAGACACACTGTAAAACCTGATAAGTCAAGTTAACTCAAATGGTTTGGGGAAACTGATTGCACAAATAGATTTAAGTTTTGTAACTCAAACTATTTGAGTTTATTTAATTACGTGATTAGAGTATTAAGAACCCTAAGCAATTATGATAAGGTAGCTCAAATGGATATGTTTATTAGCTCATTTTATTTAGTATGTTGCAACTTAAATCATTAACTATGTTGGACTAAAATACTGTATTTATTCACACTTATTTAAAAGTGTTACATGTTCATATTCAAATTAAGTTTAATTAACTTGAATGGTTCTTATTTAAACAACTTAAAAGTCTAATAGAGTTACTCAATCCAATTGGGGAAACCGATTGCACCAAACTGTATGAGTAGCATTAACACAACAAACTGACTTTTTCCATTGAGATTTTATTAACGGAAAAATGTAGCTTCAAACATAAAATAAGGCTACAAAAGCCATTATCAAACAAAACTTGGTCTTTTAAACCTGACACTTTGAATAATACATAAAACATTTGTTTATTATTCAATTTTCTAAATGATTATAAAACATTGCTTTAGGTGTACATCAATAAATTTGAATATTGTACAAAGTGAGAATAATTTAAATTTTTTAGAAGCAAATGAGTTTAGTTGTCATTAACTATCAGCCATAACCATCACAATTTTAAGATAAATTTTGATTAACGATTGTTACTTTACTTGTGCACAATATTCTGATGTACTGACATACACCTACAGCAAATGGAAGTACAGCTGAACTACAAGGATGTCTGTAACAACAATTATCCATGCATAATGTAAGAATGCATCATTTCAGTTGAACAATGTAAATGTAAAACAGTTTGCACGAAGATATGTGGCTTTTCAACTGCTTTGCCCAAACCTCAAAATCAAAATGGCAAGCACTTATCTCACAACTCAAAAATAAGGATTCTAAATATAAATTTTGACTAATTATCAATTATTTTTTTGCTTTCAAATGTACTGACATGAATCTATAGTAAATACAAATATAGCTAAGATGTACAAGGATCTCAATAATTAAATGCTAAGAATGCATCAAATTAGCTAAAAAATATAGACTGCATGGAAAAAAAAATACTCAGATACTTGTGGCTTCTCAGTTGTTTGCCTTAAAATCAGAATCACAACAGAAATGTCAAGTATTCATTTGAACTTTTTCCTTAGTTTTAGTTTTATGCATATTGCCTACTTTAGAAAGCTTATCACCTGAACAAATAGAACTATTGACTTGAAGATATTCACCACTGATTCCTGGACAAGCATGAATGTACTAACCTGTGAACAACAAACCCCATCTACACCAGCTCATTTTTCAGTGTCTGCAACTTTGGTTTAAGTTGCTTTCTCTCATCGTTGAGCTTCAGCAACACTACTTGAATGAACTCGAAAAAGCTAATGCACTTCACAGGATAGCTCAGATGTAGAGCATAGATTAGCCCAAACAAACACACCAGTGCATCAGTCCATGAGTGATAAGTCATTACAACCTGATCCTCAAGCACAATGAACACTTGGCGTGGTGAGAAAGGAACTCCAGCAGGCGCCTCTTCTTCATCCACATCAGCAACCAGAGCAACTGCACCTTCATGGAACTCCATTTCATCCTGAAATGTCACACAGTTTGCAAAATTATTGATCAATAATATCCATGTCAAAGACAAAGGTGAGAATAAATACACATTGTCAGCTACCTTTTACTTTTTTTTTTTTACTTTATTCATTACAACCTTTTTATTTATTCCAATGGGCAAATTATTGTATTCCCCAAGTATAGCATACCTTGCATGTTTTGAAAATGCCTGAAGAATCCTCTTTGAGGTAAATGGGTAGGCCAGCCAGGGCTGCTGTTCTTGTTGCATGAATGTCGTTTTTGTCCTTAAAGGATAAAAAAATAAATAAAACATGACAATGGGAACTATCATGCTAACAGTAAAGTGAATGTATTTTTTAACTACCTGTTTCTCATATGCCAACATAAGCTGGTCCATCTTTTCACCAACCCGTCCAGTTTTCTTCTTTTTGTAAAGTCCAATCAGCTTAGGAGCATATTCATCCAATGCAGCATAAAACACGTGTGGCAGATGCTGATTGGTAATCCGGTGAAATTCACAGTAGAGCTGAGGAGAATTAGCACAAAGGGATAAAATGAAAAAACATTGCATACTTGATAAGCACTACATTTAAATAATTGCACTTACCTGTGTCTCACAAAAGAGTGCTGGCCATCTTTCCTTAAGTTCTGACACAGGAGGAGAAGTTGTGATGATCTCTTCACGCCGGAGGGCAAAGGTGCGCATCATGTGTTGATGAATAAGAGGGATGGCTCTTTCACCAGAGGTGTTCTGGAACTCCTCAACCATCTCAACCCTCCTGGTCTCCAGAGACTCCCTTGTTTCTCCAGAAGGATAACTGGGAAGGAAGTTGACCTCACCTCTCCTAGGTCTTTTAATATTGGCCCTTGGTGCAGCTCCTTCTGGGTTTGTTCTGCTGCGCTTCCCAGAATTTACAGCTACATCTTTGATGCCAGCTTTAGCAAACTTCTTTCTTTGGTTTCCTATTTTATGTCTCAGACTATTCTTCCATCCTTCCCACCCGGTGTCAGAGTTTCTCTCCTTTAAACAGGGATGATTTCTAACTAAAGCTTCTGCAGCCTTGCCAATTTGTGTGCTACTAGGATATGCCTTCAGTCTAAAGATTTCTTCCCCCATTGTCTCGAGTATGTTGTGTTTTTGATCTCTAGGGAGTCTAATTACTGTCCCATCTTTTTCATATGCTGCATTACCTTCCCTTAGCACATGTTCCATCTCATAAGAAAATATTGGAACAATAAAAACCTCTGGCCACCGACTAATACGCTCTGGTGTATCTGTGCTATCAGTACTATCAGTCAGAATGATTGTGTCATCAGTGCTGGTTGAAATCTGGTCCAGCTCAACTAATCTGACAACTTTGACAGATGCTGTGCTTGGCAGGTGTTCTATTTCAACCAAATTACACAATGCATTATCAAAATCTGGGTCGTGAAACTGAAGCCGAAAGTCAAAAGTCAACTTTAGCCTAGTTCTGATCTCATCTATGAGGGCTTGTACACTGCTTGGGCAAGATGGTAAAATTAGTCTTTCAGCATTATCAGGATCAAGGATGACCCTTAGCTTCAATCTCTCTGTTGGCTCCATCTGAGGTTGTAGTTTCTGTAACATACAGGATTCAAATATTATAGTGATATTTCAACACACATTGAGTTGTCATGTAATGCCACTTATGTATTACCTTTACATTGGCGGAAGGCTGGGGAGATCTGCTGATGTTTCAGTTCTGCTTCTTTAGTCAGACACTGGAATGAAATGTTTTGTTGTTAGAATAAGTTCATTTGCAATCTTATAAGCAAAATGCGGCATGTGGTCAGACAGCTGGCACAGAGATTTTATACTATGACCCTTCGGTTTATGCTCCACTAGTTCATATGACCTCAAGTGCTCAACATACAATGTGTCATAGTCTTTCAAGAGAAAATAAATGTTGTTTCTGATGAGTAGTACATTTAGAATCTCTTTGAACTCTGGCAATGCAGCATAAGCACCAGTACATACAAACATGCCAATTACAAAGTTTGTACCATCAATTGTTACTTGTTTTGTTCCATATATGGTGTCGCTGTCAGCAATACCTGAGATAAATGATTGTGTATCTGCAGGTAGTGATGCAATGTACAAAGACTCCATTTTGGATGTCTGTACAGGTGGTTTGAAAAACTTTGATGATGACAAGTAAAATGCCATCATGCTCTGATGTCGCTCTGCCAAAGTTTTTAACACATTTTTGTAGTTGTGAGTGTCATGAATTATTTTTTTGAAAACCTTATGCTTTCCCTCAAATTTCATTGTCCAGAGATGGACTAAGGGACCAAAGCACTTTATTAAGTGTGGGTAATGCTCGATGTAATGATGCTTTGGCCTGAATCGAACATTTGGAAAAACTTCCTTGAAGAAATGTCGGTGCTCCAAAATTTTACAAGCCATGTACTGAATGGTCTCTTCATTAAAAGTGTGGGACATGGCAAGTTGAACGACATCCTTTAAGTCCATTAGCACTTCCCAAAATTTGTCTCTTTCTTGGACTTTTGAACCAATGAGAAGAGGAAACAGTCTAAGCAGGGCATGATTTTCATGTCCATTGCCACCAATGGTTCCCCGGCTGGCAAAATTTGAGGGTACTGGATGAGGGCGATCAACTTTGTCAGAATGTTGGTATGGAAAGCGCAATATTGCTCTGTTCAAGTCTTCTAGGGTAAAATATTTTCTAGAAATCAAACCTTTTAAGCAATGCGCCAACTCCACTGGAATGACACCTTCAAACAGGTCATGCAGGAGGTCAGGTGGGAAGCCTGTGACAGGATGGAAGTAGGAGAGATGGTCAGAAAGAACACAACTGTTTTTCACACCATAATTTTCCTCACTGCCATTGCTCTGAAGCTGATGTACAAGATTATCATGAAAATCTTTTGTTCTCATCACGTAATCTCCTGTTACAGCATTTTCTGTTTGCATTTCTGTTTGTGTGGCATGACAAAACCTGCAGAAATGTGTAGACCTGAAGCTTTCATTGAAACCAGCAAGCCCATGGGCAGCAAGGTTATCTGCCACAACAGAGTAGACAGTGCCTCTAAGACATTCACCAAGGGTATCAATGTAGACACCTACTTCTTCAAGAGTTTTCAGATCATTCAAGAGTGGTGACAACACTTTCTTATATCCAAAAAGGCGTACATCATTAGAATTGCACAAGAGAGCGAGCTGAGTGCAGTGGAGAGCAGAACGGGATTTAACTGGAAAGTTTGCCAGTGTCCAATAAACTGCAAAAACTTTATGTATTTTTTTTGAGGTACCAAGTGGGTTTGTGATTTCAAAATCATCCACATAAAGTAATATTGACAGTTTTGTTCCCTCTTGTGACAATAGAACGTTTTCCTGGTAGTAGGATCCATCACAAAATGACATGAAATATCCAGGTGTCTGTGTGGGTGCTTGTTTAACTTCTTCAAGCACATCAGTTTTTTTCAGCAACAATTGCAAAGATGTAAGAATTGGCACATATATGTAGGTGTGCTTTGATGAATCAATTAAATACTCCACAGGCTTGACATATGGAAAGTTTGCTTCATAGTAAGATTTTCTCATCTTAGCTGTTGACAGTGGTCCTTCAGATGTTACACATTTGTGTAAAATATTGCTATCAGAAACTACCTGACAAATCTCACCAACCAGTTCTTCGGTATATGGACAGTTATGCTTCTGTAGAACATCAACAACTGATTTTCTAATCAGAGGTTCTGATAACAAAAACAGATGATCAATATGCTCAATGATCTCCTGTGTTGCTCTCTGGGACACATGGAGAATGCTCTGCATTTTCAAGAAAAAGCCAGCCAGATTGGACTGCAACTGCTCTTTTAAGTCCTCAGGTCTACCGATACTGCTAGTGGATGCCACTTCATTTTCATGTAATGACTCTAGTGATTCAAGCTGCATTTCATCTTTTTGGTCTACATTCATGACACATTGTACAATGCCTTCATCATAGTTTGTTGAACTTTGGTGGTCTCTGCATTTGTGGGCGTTGAATGTTGAGTATACATTGGTTTTAAAATTGCAGTCCTTGAAAGGACATAGGACAGTTTCTTTCCGTTTTAAATGCCCCCTCAGATGGATAAACACTTGTCTTTCAGTGAATGGCTGCTTAAAGTTACACACAGGGCAACAAAATCCATATTCATTAAAAGCTGGATAAGAGCTGTCTTTCCTTTGGGTAGCAGTGTGTATTCTTGACAGATGTATCTTTAATGAATTGAATGTACTAAACGTGCAGGTGTTGTAGAGACAGGGCAAAGGTGAAATTGTAGAGTACTGACTATGGTTAAGCCGATAATGCTTCAGCAACATGACTTTTATTGCAGTAGAAAAACTGCACAACTTGCAATTCCACATTTTGTCATAGATCAAAGGGTCACAATTAGATGTCAAATGTTTTATATCACCTTTACTGGCTGTCTTTAGAGGCAGAAGAGCAGTGGATGATCTCTCCGTGTGTGCTGCTTCTTATCAAACACTGTAATGTCACATAAAAAATATGTTAATATATTTGACATTTGAACAGAAAGCTAGCAGTGCGGTATTTTTACATTTACACTCTTACTACACCCAAAAATGCTAAAGTTGGATAATAAAAGTTTCAAAAACATTATCAACAGTAAGTTTTGGTCTTATGTAAGAGCAAATTTTCAATTTAGGTTGGTAAACTATGACTAAACATTAATTTTAACTTTAAGTTTTTTGCCATGAAGCTTTGAAAAAGTACGTTTCACCACTCCAACAGTTTTATCCAAATAAGCCGCCAACCCTTATATTTAAAATTTTTTTACAGTTGGGCTTGTCCACTGAGTTTTTCACACATGTTGTTTAAACATTTGGACTAGTGAAAGTTTAGTTAAAAATAATTGAACTTTATTTTATCATTATGCTTTGTAGCTTTGAAAAGGTAGGTTACTTAACAACTATTTCACCAAACACTGTATAAAACAGGTGGACTTCAAAAAAAGCCAGGCGGGAGCTGTGCTAGCTACCTCCGTGTGCTTGCAAGAATCTTTTTTCTGCATATCAGCAATATCAGCAAGTCTGATAAATTCACCTGCAAGTTGTGTATAAGCATTTACATTAATTAAAGAAAAAACATTTACCTTCTAATTTTCACAATGTAGCCGCTAAAATTCTTCTGTGTCGTGTGCCTCTAATGGTGGACAAGTACGGGCAAAACACCTTGCATCGTGCACAAAGCTCAGTGATGACATCAGAAAAAGGAGGGGTTTTATTTCTTTGGGCTGAATCAGTGATCACAACTCAAACAGGTCAAAGCAACAATACTCAAAATGAATGATAAACAGATGTGTACTTATTGCAAGTGAGTTAGTACAACAAACTGTTCATTTTGGATCTACTTAAATCAGTTTATAAAAGTTACTCTAACTATTTAGCTGATCTGAGTACAAATAACTAACTTATTTTAGTAAGAAGCACCATTGGGTTTTACAGTGCATAATTCATTTAACATTAAATTTATTGATTTTAGACTTTAATATTTTGGCTGAATTTGTTTTAATTGCAGCACTTTGGTCGTCATGTGCTTCCTGTAAACGTGCTTCACAATTAGACTAAAATTTAAATGGATGTAAAAAGGTTGAATTTCTTTTTGTGCTCAAATGAACTTTTGGAAGTTTGGAAGTTTGAAAATGTTAGACCATGTTGCACCTGAAGGTTGTGTGTTCAGATGCTGATGATGAGAAATTATTTTGAGAATAATTACAACAGAAATCTGATCAGAGGAACTTATAAGTTCCTCTTCTTTAAAAGGAAATTCTTCGTCCCTCTGATTCATGAAAAAGTCCTAAAAACAAACATTTCTGGATTCAGGAAGAGTTTCTCCTTTAATTCTATAGCATGAAATACACAATATTCAATTTTGATCAGTGCAGTTTGAAAAATGTAGAAACATCTTCATTTACATTAAACAGTAAAAATAAACATCACTCAAACAATATTAAAGATACAAACAAGCAATAAACATATAAATAGTTGAATGAATAAATAAACAAAAGAATAAATGAACAATTCAAAGACTGACTGCAGACAATATGAAAGGAATCATTAAAATATTCACGAATAATTTTGACTTAAATAACTATGAAGATTAAAAAGATATAAAAATCTTTCTCAACAATAAAAACATAAATATTCTAATAAATAAACACATGATTTAATTTAAGCAGCTAAAACCTAAAATGAAATAAATAAAAATGCTAATAAATGAAAACATCCTTCACGTGACAGACAGGTTTTTAGTGGGTGGAGCACAGAGATGACGTCAGCTGTTCCGCTCTCATTAGATGATCTTTGGTTTCCTTCCTGATCAGCTCCCAGGCTTCAGCACTGTGACCCTGCAGACACCACAATATGAACGTAATCAATATTTTAAAAAAATACGCAAATAGTTATGACCCAAATAATTCAATCTAAACCTAGAAAAATGTGGACTTACCATTTGCTTTAGGATGTGATGTGAGAGCCTCTTAAAATACATGCGCAGCTTTTTGTTCTTCTTCTTGTGGCTCCCAATCTAAATTCAGTGCATGAAAAACAGCATTTTGAGTTATGAATGAATTAGCTTTTCAGCATCACTCTGAGAAAGGATGTTTCTAATTTTAGAAATATTGCGCAAATGCAAAAAAGCGGTCCTACATATTTGTTTAATATGTGCATTGAAGGACATATCCTGGTCAAAAATGACTCCAAGATTTCTCACAGTGTTACTGGAGGCCAAAGTAATGCCATCCAGAGTAAGTATCTGGTTAGACACCAAGTTTCTAAGATTTGTGGGGCAGAGAAGAAGAACTTGAGTTTGTTCTGAATTTAGAAGCAGGAAATTAGAGGTCCCAATTAACCTAACCCCAGTAAGTGCATGTCTTTGGAATGTGGGAGGAAACCAGAGTACCCAGAGGAAACCCACGCAAGCATGGGGAGAACATACAAACTCCACACAGAGAGAGGGAGAGGCATGGGCCAAGGTGGAATCGAACCCAGGCCTTCCAGATGTTATTCTAACTGTGAGGCAGCAGTGCTAACCACTGCACCACCGTGCTGCCCACATTGGAATGTGGGTTTCCTCCCACATTCCAAAGACATGCATTTACTGGGGTTAGGTTAATTGGCTAATCTAAATTGCCCATAGGTGTGACTGAGTGCGTGAATGTGAGTGTGAAAGGTTGTTTGTCACTCCGTGTTGGCCCTGCAACAGGCTGGCGACCTGTTCCGGGTGTACCCTGCCTCTCGCCCTATGACAGCTGGGATAGGCTCCAGCCCCCCCGCGACCCTTAACAGGATGTGCTGAAGCGAATGGATGGATGGATGGAAATTAGAGGTCATCAGGTTATTGGTGACTCTGTTTTGAGAAACGTGAAGCTAGAGACACCGGCGACCATAGTCAAATGTCTTCCAGGGGCCAGAGCAGGCGACATTCATGGAAATTTGAAACTGCTGGCTAAGGCTAATCGTAGATTTGGTAAGATCGTTATTCACGTCGGCAGTAATGACACCCGGTTACGCCAATTGGAGGTCACTAAAATTAATATTGACTCGGTGTGTAACTTTGCTAAAACGATGTCGGACTCTGTAGTTTTCTCTGGGCCCCTCCCCAATCAGACCAGGAGCGACATGTTTAGCCGCATGTTCTCCTTGAATCGCTGGCTGTCTGAGTGGTGTCCAAAAAATGACGTGGGCTTCATAGATAATTGGCAAAGTTTCTGGGGAAAACCTGGTCTTGTTAGGAGAGACGGCATCCATCCCACTTTGGATGGAGCAGCTCTCATTTCTAGAAATCTGGCCAAATTTATTAACCCTCCTAAAAACTGACTACCCAGGGTTGAGACCAGGAAGCAGAGTTGCAGTCTTACACGCCTCTCTGCAGCTTCTCTCCTCCTGCCATCCCCCCAAAACCCCATCCCCATAGAGTCGGTGCCTGCTCCCAGACCACCAAAAACCAAAGCTAAAATCAGCAAAAAGCTATTTAAGCATAAAAATTCAAAAACAATAAATAATACAGCTTCATCAACTGCACCAAAGAATAAAACAATTAAATGTGGATTATTAAACATTAGGTCTCTCTCTTCCAAGTCCCTATTAGTAAATGATTTAATAATTGATCAACGTATTGATTTATTCTGCCTTACAGAAACCTGGTTACAGCAGGATGAATATGTTAGTTTAAATGAATCAACACCTCCGAGTCACAGTAACTGTCAGAATGCTCGAAGCACAGGTCGAGGAGGAGGAGTAGCTGCAATCTTCAATTCCAGTTTATTAATTAATCAAAGACCCAGACAAAGTTTTCATTCTTTTGAAAGCCTGACTCTTAGTCTTGTCCATCCTAATTGGGAAAATCAAAAACCTGTTTTATTTGTTATTATCTATCGTCCACCTGGTCCCTACTCAGAGTTTCTGTCTGATTTCTCAGACTTTTTATCTGATTTAGTGCTCAGTTCAGATAAAATAATTATAGTGGGTGATTTTAACATCCATGTAGATGCTGAGAATGACAGCCTCAACACTGCATTTAATCTATTGTTAGATTCAATTGGCTTCTCTCAAAATGTAAAGGAGCCCACCCACCACTTTAATCATACTCTGGATCTTGTCCTAACATATGGCATAGAAACTGAAGACTTAACAGTATTCCCTGAAAGCCCCCTCCTGTCTGATCATTTCTTAGTAACATTTACATTTACTTTAATGGATTACACAGCAGCGGGGAATAAGTTTTATTACAGTAGAAGTCTTTCTGAAAGTGCTGTAACTAAGTTTAAGGATCTAATTCCTTCATTGTTATGCTCTTCAGTGCCATGTGCCAACACAGTGCAGAGCAGCTACCTAAACTCTGCTCCCAGTGAGGTTGATTATCTCGTCAATAGTTTTACATCCTCACTGCATATAACTTTGGATACTGTGGCTCCTCTGAAAAGGAAAGCTTCAAATCAGAAGTGCCTGACTCCGTGGTATAATTCACAAACGCACAGCCTAAAGCAGATAACCCGAAAGCTGGAGAGGGAATGGCGTCTCACTAAATTAGAAGATGCTCATTTAGCCTGGAAAAAGAGTTTGTTGCTCTATAAAAAAGCCCTCCGTAAAGCTAGGACATCTTACTATTCATCATTAATTGAAGAAAATAAGAACAACCCCAGGTTTCTTTTCAGCACTGTAGCCAGGCTGACAAAGAGTCAGAGCTCTGTAGAGCCGAGTATTCCTTTCACGTTAACTAGTAGTGACTTCATGGATTTCTTTACAAATAAAATTTTAGACATTCGAGAAAAAATTATTCATAACCATCTCAAAGATTATTCTTCATGTTCGGCTGCTTTCAGCACTGCTGGTATTTGTTTAGACTCTTTTGCTCCAGTTGATCTTTCAGAGTTAACTTCAATAGTTACTTCCTCCAAATCAGCAACATGTTTGTTAGATCCCATTCCTACTAGACTGTTCAAAGAAGTCTTTCCAATTATTGATGCTTCAATCTTAAAAATGATCAATCAGTCTTTATTAGTTGGCTATGTACCACAGACCTTCAAGGTGGCTGTAATTAAACCTCTACTTAAAAAGCCATCACTTGACCCAGCTGTCTTAGCTAATTATAGGCCAATCTCCAACCTTCCTTTTCTCTCAAAGATTCTTGAAAGAGTAGTTGTAAAACAGCTAACTGATCATCTGCAGAGGAACGGTTTATTTGAAGAGTTTCAGTCAGGTTTCAGAATTCATCACAGTACAGAAACAGCATTAGTGAAGGTTACAAATGATCTTCTTAGAGCCTCTGACAGTGGACTCATCTCTGTTCTTGTCCTGTTGGACCTCAGTGCAGCTTTTGATACTGTTGACCATAACATTCTATTACAGAGATTAGAGCTTGCTATAGGTATTAAAGGTACTGCACTGCAGTGGTTTGAATCATATTTATCTCATAGACTCCAATTTGTTCATGTAAATGGGGAGTCTTCTTCACACACTAAGGTTAATTATGGAGTTCCACAGGGTTCTGTGCTAGGACCAATTTTATTTACATTATACATGCTTCCCTTAGGCAGTATTATTAGAAAGCACTGCATCAATTTTCATTGTTATGCAGATGATACTCAGCTTTACCTATCAATGAAGCCAGATGACACACATCAATTAGTTAAACTGCAGGAATGTCTTAAAGACATTAAGGCCTGGATGACCTCTAATTTCCTGCTTCTAAATTCAGATAAAACTGAAATTCTTGTTCTCGGCCCCACAAATCTTAGAAACATGGTGTCTAACCAGATACTTACTCTGGATGGCATTACTTTGGCCTCCAGTAACACTGTGAGAAATCTTGGAGTCATTTTTGACCAGGATATGCCCTTCAATGCACATATTAAACAAATATGTAGGACCGCTTTTTTGCATTTGCGCAATATTTCTAAAATTAGAAACATCCGTTCTCAGAGTGATGCTGAAAAGCTCATTCATGCATTTATTTCTTCTAGGCTGGATTATTGTAATTCATTATTATCAGGCTGTCCTAAAAGCTCCCTGAAAAGCCTTCAGCTGATCCAAAATGCTGCAGCTAGAGTACTGACAGGGACTAGAAAGAGAGAGCAGATTTCTCCCATATTGGCTTCTCTTCATTGGCTCCCTGTTAAATCTAGAATCGAATTTAAAATTCTTCTCCTCACATACAAGGTCTTGAATAATCAGGCACCATCTTATCTCAAAGACCTCATAGTACCATATCACCCCAACAGAGCACTTCGCTCTCAGACTGCTGGCTTACTTGTGGTTCCTAGGATACTTAAGAGTAGAATGGGAGGCAGAGCCTTCAGCTTTCAGGCGCCTCTTCTGTGGAACCAGCTTCCAGCTTGGATTCGGGAGACAGACACCCTCTCTATTTTTAAGATTAGGCTTAAAACTTTCCTTTATGATAAAGCTTATAGTTAGGGCTGGATCAGGTGACCCTGAACCATCCCTTAGTTATGCTGCTATAGGCCTAGTCTGCTGGGGGGTTCACATAATGCACTGTTTCTCATTCACCTTATTTACTTTGTTTATACTCCACTCTGCACTTAATCATTAATTGATATTAATCTCTGGCTCTCTTCCACAGCATGTCTTTCTCTCCCCTCAGCCCAACCGGTCGCGGCAGATGACTGCCCCTCCCTGAGCCTGGTTCTGCTGGAGGTTTCTTCCTGTTAAAACGGAGTTTTTCCTTTCCACTGTCGCCAAGTGCTTGCTCACAGGGGGTCGTTTTGACTGTTGGGTTTTTTCTGTATTATTGTAGGGTCTTTACCCACAATACAAAGCGCCTTGAGGCGACAGTTTGTTGTGATTTGGCGCTATATAAATAAAATTGAATTGAATTGAATTGAATCCAGGCCTTAATGTCTTTAAGACATTCCTGCAGTTTAACTAATTGATGTGTGTCATCTGGCTTCATTGATAGGTAAAGCTGAGTATCATCTGCATAACAATGAAAATTGATGCAGTGCTTTCTAATAATACTGCCTAAGGGAAGCATGTATAATGTAAATAAAATTGGTCCTAGCACAGAACCCTGTGGAACTCCATAATTAACCTTAGTGTGTGAAGAAGACTCCCCATTTACATGAACAAACTGGAGTCTATGAGATAAATATGATTCAAACCACTGCAGTGCAGTACCTTTAATACCTATAGTATGCTCTAATCTCTGTAATAAAATGTTATGGTCAACAGTATCAAAGCTGCATTGAGGTCCAACAGGACAAGCACAGAGATGAGTCCACTGTCACAGGCTGTAAGAAGATCATTTGTAACCTTCACTAATGCTGTTTCTGTACTGTGATGAATTCTGAAACCTGACTGAAACTCTTCAAATAAACCGTTCCTCTGCAGATGATCAGTTAGCTGTTTTACAACTACTCTTTCAAGTGTCTTTGAGAGAAAAGGAAGGTTGGAGATTGGCCTATAATTAGCTAAGACAGCTGGGTCAGTGATGGCTTTTTAAGTAGAGGTTTAATTACAGCCACCTTGAAGGCTAACTAATAAAGACTGGTTGATCATTTTTTTAAGATTAAAGCATCAGCTTCCTGCGCTTCCAGTTCAAAAGAAAAGAAAAAAATAAATAAATTCAACATACTCAGTGATGTAGGGGTGATGATTTGGGCTTGTTTTGCAGCCTTAGGACCTGGGCAGCTTGCAATCACTGAGTCAATCATGATGATCTCCTCTTTAGGAGATCATCATGATCGTGACTGTTTGTTATAACAAACAGTTCTTCAGCCTGTTTGTTCACAATATTGAGAAAGTTCCTCACTGTGCTCTCCTCCCATGATGCAGAGCTGTGATCCTCCTCAAACAGGGCAGCCACCTCCTCCAGAATCTGAGCTGTGAAAGCCAGTTTCTCCTCAGTCTGGAAGAACAACAACAGTCTCCATGTTTCCAAAGCTCACAGCAAACTTTTAAAGTGATTCAGACACTAGTTTAATCAAGTTTTAGTGTCTTTGGACATTAAATTTATTTTCGTAGAACAGGTGAGCAGTCATACCTCAGTTTGTGTGTCTCCATCTAGTGGTTGATTAGAGTCACTGCAAACCAGTTCACTCTACCTTTATATAGATCGGGGGTGGGCAAATTTAATACAAAAAAACATTTTAAAGTAATTCTCGACCCAAAACATCACTCCACAAAACATATTTCAGCCTTATGATATCTACTTATTCACACTATCTGTTGTATGTTTGTGGTTTTTAACTTTCATTTTTTACCATATATTGTCTAAAGAATGTCCCAATAAAGTATATCTGCAGCCTATCCCAGCTGTCACAGAGAGAGAGGCAGGACACACCCTGGAATAAATGTTGTCATACTAAATTCTGACTTTCAAGCTTGTTGGAAGTGTGCAAACTCTTGTTTTTGTCTTATATATGTCTTATATTTCCATTCATGTTTGTACGTTTCAATAAATAACTGAACCTGTTTGCCATCTTCCAGCCCAATCATAATGATCACAGCATATGTTTGTATGTTTGTAGAGTTCCCATTTCCTCCAAGACGACTGGACCGATCTTGATGAGTTTTTGCCTGGAGCGCTGTGAGTGCCAACATCTATATGACATATGTAACTATTTGATACAAATCCCGCAGCCGTGTATGTACTTGTACATTTGACACTTAGACAGTGGAATGTCATAGTACAGAACAGAATGTCAGATTATTATGATGTCACAAGATAATGTATCATAGCCTCATACTGTAATGATCGTAGTGTGTGTACTTCTGTATGCTTATATGTTCCGCGTGTCTCCGGTGTGGCGCGGGGTTTGCTAGTATAAATAAATGAGGTGATGGTGTTCACCTGTGTGTTCTTCTGTCCAGGTATGCTGTTACTGCACTGGCAGCGTGTTTGGGATCACTGTCATGCTGAAAAATGACAGTCGGATGCTTTCCAGCTGTTATTGCACGGAGCTTCAAAATCTGACAGTACTTTTCAGTTTTCATAATTCCTTCAGTTTTGACAGTAAAAATAAAAACATCAGCATCTTTATTGATGCTGCAGGAATAAAAAATATTTGAGTCTGTCAATAAGAAAATATACACAAACATATCAGTGCTGTGTCTGCAGACCGCCTCCACAGAAGAAAAGGAAAGCGACTGCGCGTGAGCGCCACGTCACTGACGCACCTTTACTCTGCTGTTTACACTGCAGTGTGAAAGTGAAGGATGACGAAAGAGCGCAGGTATGAATGAGCAGGTAAGTTTGTTGCATCATTTCTTATGGCCTACATCAGACTGTCTGTCATTAAAAAGCTCGCTCTTCTGCTGCACTTGTAAACACAGGTGTGATTATTTGTAACGGGCTCATTCAAGGACACTGAAAGCAGCAGTCGCAGTATTTGTAACGTATCATTGTTGTGCGCATCATCAAATATGTGACCTCTTTAAATAAGTAAGAACACGGTGACAGGAAGTTCATTCATTCATTCTGGCATGATTATAGTTTTGCTTTACTTCTGTCTTCACGGAAGTGACGTCTCCGCTGCAATGCACAGCGCTCTCTCTCTCCCTCTGAGGGATTTAAAGGGCGAGTTTCCACAGCTGACTGTGTTCTGGATGCTGACTTATAATAAGAGGAAAGTAGAGATACGCAGCCAGCTGGTATAACATAACATAACAGTGCAGACCGGTTTTCCTTCTGTCCTCTTCTTATGGTTACACGGTGACTCCCGTCACTCATATATTGAGTTAAAAAAAAAGAGCGAGAGAGAGAAAATAAACACACATTAAACAAAGTTAAAA